>NC_143556.1:140416500-140721000 GCF_054136105.1 Typopeltis vanoorti
CTTAGTACTAAGCTCATTGGAACACATGCAGCTGCTGTTCAACAGCCCTTCACAGTGCACCTTGAAACCCAAAGAAACGTTTCTTCTCTTCCCCTTTCATCTGCTAAACTATGGAACAGTCTTCCTCTTGATACATTTCCCAAGGAATACAATATACAGATTTTTAAATCAAATGCGAACAAGTACCTTCTTTCCCAACCCATCACCCATACACGGTACTAATGTACTATAGGTTGTTCAATCAACCTCTTGTGTATGGGCTCAACATAAAAGAAAAAAAAAAGTTATTTAAGAAAAACATCAACATGTGGCACTCATTCACTACAAGTTTTGCAATCTTTCGCATGTGAGTCAAATATTAAAAAAAATATTCTGTTTTCAGATCTGTTGATGTTGTTCCAGTAGATGCTTTTCATTTTTCCTCCTGGTTCCTGATGAAAACAAATTTGTTTTACAAGGATCTTGACTATGATCCACAGAACACAGTATTCCTTGCAGTCTATCTAAAAAAATATTATTATTATTATACGATATCTCCATGGAGTCTGGAGACTCATCACGGGAGACCCTAACCAACCATTATAAACACAAAACCTATCATACCTCTCATTCACTGTCAGGGAACTCAACTAATTCGGCAATCCATTTCACTCATTCACCACTCTCCATACAAAAAATCTGGTCCACATCCCCATTAACCACACTCTTACACAACTTCCATGAATGATCCCTAGTTCTCTGACTAATTGTCATATACTGAAAAATTTCCTTTGCATGAATTTTATAAATCTCCTTTCATATCTTAAAAGTTTCTATTATGTTCCCTCTTTTCTGCCTATCAGCTAAACTTTGTAATCCACAAACTTTTAACCTGTTCTCATAGGGAGCATTCCACAGACCTGTCACCAGCTCAGTCACTCATCTCCATCATCCCCAGATCCTTAGCCTCATCAATTTCCTGTAAACTAGTACCATTAATATGATACGCCATATGCAACATTTTCAACCTGAAGTGCACAGCCTTACATTTTGCAACATTAAATTGACAATCATTATGCTTTGCCCGCAATGCCAATTTATTTAAATCATCCAGCAAGATATTATTATTACCCTAAGATCCATGGACTCAGAGACTCATCTAGGAGGTCCTTCTGTCATACTGCACCTTAAACGCACTCTAATTCTCTGCAGACACCACACTCTCAGGC
Organism: Typopeltis vanoorti; assembly: GCF_054136105.1. NCBI lineage: Eukaryota > Metazoa > Arthropoda > Arachnida > Uropygi > Thelyphonidae > Typopeltis > Typopeltis vanoorti. The sequence goes on from NC_143556.1 coordinate 140,417,709, forward strand.
GTTACAATCATTCAGAACTCTGCATGCAAAAAACCTGCTTCTCACCCCCCCCCTGCTCACACTCTCCTTATACAGCTTCCAGGGATGACCTCTTGTTCTCCCCTGATCTCCCACCAATTTCTGTAAAACCTCTTCAACATTGATCCTATAACAACCCCTTACTAATTCCTAAGTCTCTATCAAATCACCCCTCTTCTTCCTATCCACTAGAGTCTATAGATTGCATCTTCTCCACATTTCCTCATATTTGACATTCCAGAGATCAGAAACTACCTTAGTCAATTGCCTCTGGATCCTTTCACATCTCTTCATCCTTTTGAAAACCAGTGACCAAATCTGTGCACAGTAATCTATGTGTGGTCTTATCAGAGCCTTAAACGATGGAACAAGAATCTCCTTACTTCTACAAGCTAGTGTCCTCTGCATCATTCTCAGAATTCTTCGTGTTGTCCTCACAATATTGGCAATGTGTCCTCTAACTTTTAGATTCTTATCCACCATCACTTATTTTCTCTTATTTTTTCCACCTCCAACAAAATATGCCCACCAAGCATAAATTCTACATCCCATCTTTGTTTCCCAAAATTTAAAACCTCACATTTTGCAACACTGAACTGGCATCCCCACTTACATGCCCATTCACTCAAGCTATTCAAGTCTTCTTGTAAGTCCACAACATATGCTTTACTCTTCAAAGTTCGTCTCAACTTTGCATTATCTGCAAACAATTGAATATTCCCATCCAGATCCTCACCAATATCATTAACATACAGGATAAACAGCAATGGCACTAAAACAGACCCCTGAGGCACATCACTAGTGACTTTCCTATTGCTCAATACACAAAGTGCCGATATCTATCAGATAGCCAATCTCCGATCCAATGCACTAATCGAATATCCAACCCCATCTGCTCTAGTTTGACTATCAATTTATCATGTGGTAATCTATCAAAAGACTTTGCAAATTCTAAGTATACTACTGTGTATCCCTCTCCTCTGTTCAACGAAGCTGTCAACACTGAACTTTCTCTATGAAACTGTCACCTTATTGTAATAAGGTGACAGTTTCATAGAGAGGGTTGTGAACATTTCTAAGTAGATGACTTTCAGTGAAATATTATAATATTTATAGTAAGGAAAAACAAGGGTCATGAATTCTGTAAACGTTTATTCATATTTATGTTTACATAGCATGACAATACAGTGGATGAATATAATCACTTTATATAAAATATTTAAAAAAAAAGGAAATGTGTACTTTCAGCTTGTGTACAGGATAATTACTATTATTATTAACAGACACCTCCAGAGAGTTAGGGACGTACTGAGGGAGGCCACATACTACACGAACTAGCTATCATACTTATTATTAAATTCATTCACCGCTCATACAACATCCGACGGCAATCCATTCCAATCACGCGCCACCCAATGAGAGAAAAATCTAGTCCTCATTTCATTCTTAGCGGAATTCATTCTCAGCTTCCAAGGATACCCTCTTGTCCTTTTTCCACCATCCATAAAATGAAAATTTCCATCAACTAAAATCCTGTATGACCCTTTCAGAAGTTTGTATGTCTCAAAATATCACCCCTCTTTCTCCTGTTTGCTAGTATCTGCAGTCTACAAATTCTGAATGTGTCTTCATATTCAGTATTCCACAACCTGATATAATTTTTAACATTCTCGTTTGCACTCGCTCTACTGTATCAGAATCACAATGGAAACCAGGAGACCAGACCTGTGCACAGTAGTCCAAGTGAAGTCCCTTGATGGGACTTCACTTGTAAAGAGGCAAAATGACATCTTTATCTTTACATGATAAAGTTCGTTTCAGCATTGCAATTATCTTTTGAGTTGTATTTGCAATTTTTGCTACATGGCCCCTGAACTTCAACTTGCTATCTACTAACACTCCAAGTTCCCTAGCATGATCAGTTTCTTCTAGCATAATCTCATCAATATAATATGACACTAGATAATGTCATATTATATTGGTGGGATTTTATATAATTATACATTATATATTCTAATCACACCAAAGTGCATGACTTTACATTCACTGACATTGAGCTGGCATCCATTATTCCATGCCCACAATTACAGCCTATTCAAATCATTATGCAAGTACTGCATTTAAGCAGCATTCTTTATTACCCAACCGATCTTTGCATCATCAGAGCTGGTCACCTGCCAAATCCTTCCCAATATCATTAATGTACAGATTAAATAATAGTAGACCGAGGACTAGTCCTTGTGGTACACCACTAATTACCTGAAATCTTTCCGACTCACATCCCTGTATACCATTTTTTGATATTTTTCAGTCAGTCACTCTCTCAACCAAGCTAATATTTTATAATCCAAACCCATATTCTCTAATGTATGCAACAGTCTTCCATCCTATATTCTGACAAAAGCCTTAGCAAAATCCAAAATTATCATGGTGTATCCATTCTTCTTGTCTAGTTCAATGGTAACATTACAGAATGTGAGCAAGTTGCTAAAACATAACCTTCCCTTAATAAACAAAGTAGTTGCAAAGTAGAGATTTACCAGCAACCTATTTCTGAATGCGAGTCCTAACCAATTTTTCCAAAATCTTTGCCACCAATCCTGAGATACAGATTGGTTGATAGTTGGATACATCAGTCTTTGCACTTCCCTTGTGCAATGTGATTACCATACATTCTTTCCATTCCTACTTAATCTTCCCTGTTCTGAGACTCAAATTATATAGCCTGGTCAAAGGAATAGCCAGTTCAGCTGAACATACATTTAGCACCATGCTGATACCCCATCAGCATGGGTGCTAGTGAATTCTTATGAGTTCTCACACTTCATACACTTCAGAAGAGGTAGCAGTGAACTCAATGTTGCATACACAAGATTGATAGCTTTTAGCAAAATGAGCACTCATTAGTTGAACAACCTCTTCTACATCTGTCACCCTCAACACCATCTGCATTCAGAAGAGTTATTCTTTCATATTCATTATTTCTTTTACTTGCAGCATATCGATAGAATTCTCGTGGGATGTCTGTAGCTTGAAGAGCCAGTTTCTTTTAATACTCAGACTTAGCTTTTCGTACAAGAGTTGTGACCCTTCTAGCCTGCTGCTTATAATTTTTGTAATGGTATGACAGTACTACATGAAAAAGTTACACCATTACTAACTTCCGATCAACAATTTTCCTCCAAATTAATCTGTTATCTGTCAAGATTTCTATATTATCAGATCTTATTATTCTGTCTTTTAAGGCACTTTTCACTGTATCAACTCATTTACATTTTGGTCTTTCTCTGTTATGATTTTTCTCTGTTATTTACATTTTGGTCTTTCTCTGTCTAGGATGGCAGGAAAAAAACCGACCGGTTTTTTTACTGCCATCCTAGCAAAGAATACTTGTTTTACTAATCTTTCCTCTACAATTCTGTTTAAGTGACCATACCATCTGAGATTAGCTCTATTAGCACATTCCTGAATGTTAACAATGGCAAGTTCTTTCCTAATATCCTCATTTTTAATGTGATACGGCTACTGATGCCACTAGTTTTTCTCAGACTCTCATATCAGAAATCTCCAGTTTTTATGAAGTGCTTATTTCTAACCGAGCTCTCAGATCTATAAATTAAAATTGGTTTGAACACGTCCTTGAATACAGCTAATTTAGTATTTTGACTAATTTCTTTCTTCCTTATTCTATATAAATTTATTCAGCTGACTTCCTACCATACCAGCTTTCCTAATTCTGTTGTCTATTTCCATATTTAATTTACCATCTTCACTAAAAATCGTGCCTAAATAAGCTGAAATGTTTTACACATTCTATAAGTTCATCATTCAGGATACAGCTGATATTTTCAATGTTTCTGTCTACTTTCACTGTCTTTGTCATTTTACTGCTGATTTCATACCAAATTTATTACAACTGTTATTCAATTTAGTCAGGAAATCTTGCAGACTTCTACCAGAAATATTTAGAAGTATAATCATCTGCACAAAGTAAAGAGCTGAGATTAACATCAATAATTTTGATTTCAGATTTAATACCACTTTCCTTCATAATGTGATCCATATAGATAATGAATAACAGTGGACACAATGTGCACTCTTGTTGCACACCTGATTTTACCTCAAACCATCTTCCTGTACATCCTTCCAGTCGAAATAGAGACTATGTATTGCTTGATATAATGTCTCATTTACTATAAAACTGTAGCATTTTGAAGAGCTTTCTCTTGGCACTATATCATATGCCTTTTCCAGATCAACAAAACTTAAATACAAATCCTTTTTATATTCCCAATATTTCTCAACTATATGTCTTAAAGTAAAAATCTGATCTTGACAACCTCTATTTGACCTAAATTCAGCTTGTTCTTCAACAAAGCTTCCCTTCCACAATTTTTCTTAGCCGTTTCTCAAGTATACTTGCATAAATCTTACCAGGAACACTCAGTAGGGAAATGGTGCTGTAATTCTTGCATTCGGTTTTATTTCCCTTTTTATAGATGGATACTACGAGAGCTCTGCTCCAACCATTTGGAATTAGACCCTCTGAATCAAGCAATGCAGTCACTGTAAAACTCCATATTCCAGCATTTCCAGTCAAATTTCATCTACTCTGCTGTCTTTCCGTATTTCAGGTTTTTGATAATTTTTTCTACTTCTACTTGGATACGTATTCCTGACTGCATTCCTACTGGGAGTTTTCTACTATCGTGCTGACACTGCTTGTTTCATTTAGCAGCCTTCCAAAGTAATTACCCCAGACATCTAGCATTTCTTTATCTTTAGTTTTCATGTCCGTTTATCATCTATTGACTCCTTTTACAGTACACTTTTCACCATTTTTAAGTTTTTTCAATAGCCTCCAGAATATTTTACCACCTTCAGATATTTATGTACTATGTTCTTACCAGGGGTGCTTAAGGGTCAAAGCTGTATAACTGAGAGGAGACCTCCACATAGGCCTTCAAAGGAATGCAGAGAATTGAGCAGGGCTTCTGACCTAATGTCCAATCCTCACCTTCTTGTGGTGCACCCTGTTGGGTATCTACTTGGATACTGAACGGACGAGGATGGGCTGGCAATTTGGGATTTAGCCAACCAAATTGTATTCTTATTGGTTAAACCAAAATAAAAAACGATGGTACAACATGACAAAATTTCATGCTGGCTGGTGCGTCGCCCGGTTAAACAAGGCCCCCATTGTTTTTGCCAGGGAACCAGGGCGAACAATGAAAAGTCAGCTACTGGAACAAATCTGAAAACAAACCCCAACTCAACGTCACCAGAGTTAAAGATTGGTACTATCAACATAAGAAGCCTGAATGGCAAAGAAATGGAGCTAGCTGAGGAATTCGATAAGTACCAGATCGACATAATAGGGGTGACTGAAACAAAAAAGACAAAAACTGGTGAGATCTTCCTGAGCAATAAATACAAAATGTTATATTCAGGCAATGAAAATCAAGGAGAAGAAGGAGTAGCCATAGTATACAACACAAAATAAGAGGCTAATCTTCTTGAATGGCAGTGAGTCTCAAGTAGAGTGACGTATTCTCATATCAGATATCAGAATGGGGAACTAGACAATGAGACTTATTTGTGCCTATGGTCCCACAGAAGGTTCTACTAAGGTAGAAGTGGAGGAATTTTTTGAGGCTTTAGAAAAAGCAACTGACACAATGAGAAAGGAAAAGTTAGTCCTTGTTGGGCATCTAAATAGCAGACTAGGAAATGATTGTGAGACATGCAAAAATATTTTGAGAAAAGAGCAAAGCTAATAATAATGGCAAACATCTGTTGGATTTCTGCTCAGGACATGGACAAGTTGTTACTAACACCATGTTCCAACATAAAAATGTGCACAAATTCACATGGAGAGAAAAGGCAAGGAATAAGAAAAGTCTAATTGATCATGTTATTGTTGATAGTGATGTTTTCTCCCTGGTGCAGGACACCAGAGTGTACAGAGGATTTGAAATTGGAAGTGATCACTATTTAGTCTTGAGTAGGATAAAATTGAATTTCATATTGAAAAGAATGACATGTAAGAAAGTTTTAAAGCGAATAAAAGTTGAGCAGCTCTCAGATGTAAACTGTAGACTAAAATGCACAAAGATTATTGAAGAACAAATGAAAGAGTTTGAGAACAGGAATCAAACCTTGGAAATTCAGTGGCAAGCCTTGAAGAAAGCCCTGATTGATTCAGCTAGAGAGGCATGTGGTGAAGTTGTCTGCAAGGATAGAAAAATTAAAACTCCATGGTAGACACAGGAAGTTAAAGAGGCAGTGAAGGAAAAGAAGAAAGCATATCAAAAGTTCCTGGCAAATAAGTCAGCTTGTGCTCTTAGAGAATATAGAGACAAATGCAAGAATGCTAAACAATGTGTAAAACTAGATAAACAAAAGTCATGAGAGGACTTTTGCAAGAATATAGAAAATAAATATCAAGAAGGTGGAAAAATATTCTGGAGGTTGTTGAAGAAGCTTAGGAATGGAGGAAAGAGTGCTGTAAAAGGAGTTAGAAATGATAAAGTGACATGAAGACTGGAGAAAAAGATATCCTTGAAGTATGGAGTAATTACTTTGAAAAACTGCTAAATGAAACAAGCAGTGATGATAGCACAGTGGTAAAAAACATTCACCAGGCATGCAGTCAGGAATACATATTCATACTTGAAGTAGAAAAAGTCATCAAAGGCTTGAAATGTGGAAAGGCAGCAGGAATAGATGATATTTGACCAGAAATGCTGAAGTATAGTGGTATAAACGTCTTACAGTGGCTGCACTGCATAGTTCAGAGAGCCTGGACAGAGGGATGAATTCCCGATGATTGGAGTAGAGCTCTCATAGTACCCATATATAAAAAGGGAAATAAAACTGAATGTGAGAATTACAGAGGTATTTCCCTACTGAGTGTTCCTGGCAAGATCTATGCAAGTATACTTGAGAAACGGTTGAGAAGAACTGTGGAAGAAAATCTTGGTGAAGAACAAGCTGGATTCAGGCCAAATAGAGGCTATCAGGATCAGATCTTCACTTTACGACAAATAGTCGAGAAAGCATAGGAATATAACAGAGATCTGTATTTAAGTTTTGTCAATTTGGAAAAGGCATATGACAAGGTGCCAAGAGAGAAGCTATTCAATAAGCTACAGTTATATGTCAATGGGGCATTATATCAAGCAATACTTAGTCTTTATTTGAGTTATAAGTCGACAGTTATAATTGAAGGAAGCATAGCAAGATGTTTTAATGTTAAATCTAGTGTGAGACACGGATGTACATTATCCCCTCTGTTATGCATTATCTATATGGATCACGTTATGAAGAAAAGTGGTATTAAACACGATATCAAAATTGGAGATGTTCATATCAGCTCTTTGCTTTATGCAGATGATGTTATACTTCTAAATAAATCCGCTACAAGTCTGCAAGATTCTCTGACACAATTGAATAAGTGTTGTAATAGATATGGTATGAGGGTCAGCAATAAAAAGACAAAGACAATGAAAATAAGCAGAATCATTGAAAATGTCAACTGTGTTGTGAATGGAGAACCTGTGGAACAAGTAAAACATTTCAGCTACTTAGGCACGATTTTTACTGAAGATAGTAAATTAAATATAGAAATAGACAACAAAATCAGCAAAGCTGGTATGGTGGGAAGTCAACTGAATAAATTCATATGGAATAAGAGAGAAATTAGTCAGAACACTAAATTAGCTGTATACAAGACAGTGTTCAAACCAGTTTTAACTTATGGATCTGAGAACTTGGTCAGAAGAAAAACACTTGACCGAAGACTAGATACCGCAGATATGAGAGTCCTGAGAAAGATTATAGGCATGAACAGATGGCATCAATGGCAATATCATATTAAAAATGAGGATATTAGGAAAGAACTTGATATTGTCAGCATCCAGGAATGCGTTAGCAGAGCTAATCTCAAGTAGTATTGTCAATTAAACAGAATGGGCAAAGAAAGATTTAGCGAAACAAGTGTTCTCTGCCAGGTTGGCAGCAAAACGACCCAGAGGAAGACCACAATATAGGTGGATTGATACAGTACAAAGTGCCTTAGACAATAGAAATATAAGATCTGATAATTTTGAGTCTTGACAAGTAACAGACTGATTTGGAGGAAAATTGTAGATAGGAAGTTAGTAATGATGTAATTTTTTTCATGTAGTATAGTACTATCATATCCTGTACACCCCTTGAGGTTACATGGCAGGAATTTGATGATGATAATGATGTTCTTACCAATGTCTTCCCATGCCTTTTGTTTAGCTAGTTTTACAGAGTGCTTTGATTTCTTATATTTTTCTCTGCATTCTCTAAGAGCACAAGCTGATTTACTCGCCAGGAACTTTCATTATGCTTTCTTCTTTTCCTTCACTGCTTCGTTAACTTCCTCAGTCCACTACAGAGTTCTGATTTTTTTATTCTTAGGGAAAACCTTACCACATGCCTCTCTGGCTGAATCAATCAGTGTTTTATTCAGATTTGCCACTGAATCTCCAGGTTTGGTTTTTGTTTTCAAACTGTTTCATTTTTTCTTTAATGATGTATGTGTATTTCAGTCTACAGTTCACCTCTGAAAGCTGCTCAACCTTGATTCATTTTAAAACTTTCTTACACACTCTTCTTTTCAATATGAAATGTAGAATGTTGTGTGAGAGTTGTAAAAAAGTGTAAAAATGAAAGAAGATAGATTTTTAATTTTCTACTCCAGAAAAATCTAAAATTAGTCATGGTATTCCAACTCTAGAGGCAATTTAATTTTTTAAACCTTTCCCTCTAAAATACAGTGAATTTTCACTATAAATAACCTGATGGTCCCATAGTAGTTATTACTGCATGGGAATATCCACAGAGAATGAATTCAGATGAGTTATGGGAGGACCAAACTATCCATAATATCTATCATATCCTTAAATGCATTTACTGACAAAACAATCACAATTAACTCACTCTGGTCATCCATTCACACTCAGTGAAAAATCTTAATCATGGTTGCTGCAAGTGGTCCAGGAGGCTTGGTACCTTTGGGTGCCTGGTTTGAGACATTACCTTCATGTTACCAGTGTTACATCTCTGGGGCTTTTTCTTCTTGTGTCTGAAGCATCAGCAATGTACCACAAGGGTGATGCTACTGGTGGGGGGGGGGGGGGACATGAGAAGGCTGTCTCATTACTTTATTAAAGTACTTAATAAAGTATTTTATTTTAATAAAGCACTTTTACTTTATTAAAGTACTTAATTAAGTAATGAGTAACAGGCTCCTGCCCCTCCATCAGAATCTCATAAATCCACCTAGTCTTTGCCTAAAGTCAAGAAACCCTTTCTGGTCCATGGATGAATTCTCTTCAGCTGCCTTACCATCAACACCTGACATATGGAGAGAACACTAGTCCAACAATCTTCCAACAAATGGTTTCCTGGTTCATCCCTGTGCTCCGCAGCCTGGTTTTGCCCTTCCTAGGAAGATTTGGTTCTATCAACAGGATCAGAACTAACCGGGGAAGATGTGGCTACCTACTGCATAAATGGAGACTGTCAGACTACCCTTATTGTGACTGTTCCCCAGATGATTGCTCATATTGTGAATGACTGCCCATGATACCAATTTCATGGTGGTGGCCTCTAGGGCATCCATGAGGTGATAGGTGAGGCCCAGGATTAGACATTGACCTGTAGCTGCTTTTGCCATAAGAATAAATAAATAAATAAAAAATTAGTCCTGAAGCCTTTAACTCAATTTCCAGAGATGACCCTTTGCTGGGTATAAAATCCTATAAACCCTTTATTAACTAAAACATTTCTATCATATTGCATTTTTTTAACCTATCAGACAACTTCTGCAATCCACAAACTCTTAATTTAGTGAAAATGATGATGAATGATCTCACTTCTCAGACCACTCACCTCTGGATCATCTCCTTCACTTCCATATTCCTAAGAAAGGCCAGGTGACCAGATGACCTGTGTGCAGTAATCCAGATGTGGTCGTATCAAAGTGTTACAGAGAAAAATTGTAGCTTCCTTATATCTGCATGTCAGTAACCAAGTAATCCTATCAGATACTTAGCCACTTAAACGTGTGGACAGACTTATGTGTTCGTCGAACATGTTGTTTATTATTTTAACGGTATAATAGAACACAGAAACTAAGTAAATAATTAATTTATTAACTTGATGCTGATATTTCGCTGGTATTATAACCAGCATCTTCAGAGCACAAAAACACTTTGTCACAATACGCGAGACTAAAACAACATGGTGTACATTAACAAAATTGTAGCAGCAACACAAAGACTAGAGTCCTGATTTTGGCGCCCTCTATCTGAAAAAAAAAAAAAAAAAAAAAAAAAACGCTATCATATATTGCTAGAGTCCTAGAAAAGTGCTAGTTTTTCCTTAATATGACTGTCTCCCAGATCTTCGGCAAGTTAATACAGCCATATTTGTTGAGATTTGGGGTATGTTTTAGGGCTTCTGTCGCCTCTAAGAACAATCTCTCTGATTTATATGGGTTTCTGTGTAGTACTTTTGTGTTTTTCCAGTGGATCCTGTGTGCAGGGGTATCCAGAGCATGGTCTGCTAGGCCCGACTTCCCATAATGATATTTCCGGACGTATCGTTTATGTTCGCTGATGCGGATATTCACAGTTCTTCTTGTTTGACCGTAGTAGGCTTGATTGCATGAGCAGGGTACTTGGTAGACTCCTGGATGTGATAAAGGAGGAATGCTGTCCTTGGGTGAGCGGATGAGGGTGGCTAATTTGCTACATGGTCTGAATGTAGTGCGTAGTTTATGTTTAATGAGAATTCTTGAGATCTTTTCGGATGTGCCTTTAATGTAAGGGATGGTGACTGTTTTGTTGTAGTTCTCTGTGGTGGATGGTGGGAGGGGTTTCTTAGGAGTGTTTAGTATTTTGTTTATTTTTTGTGGATTGTAGCCGTTGGCCAAGAAGGTGTGGCGTAAGTGAGTCAGTTCAGCAGTAAGAGCCTTGTCATTTGAACAGATTGCTCTTGCTCTATGGGTTAGCGTTTTTAATATGCCATATTGTTGAGAAGGATGATGGTGTGATTGTTTGTGTAAGTATCTGCCTGTATGTGTGGGTTTTCTGAAAATTGAAAATGATAAGGAACCATCTGGGAGACGTGTGATGAGTGTATCCAGGAAGGGCAGACAGTTGTTGGCTTCCGGTTCCATAGTAAAGTGGATTTACTATAGTTAAGTTAATAAATTAATTATTTACTTAGTTTCTGTGTTCTATTATACTGTTAAAATAATAAACAACTTAGCCACTTGTGAAATATACCCTCTGAACCTCAGCTCTCTATCTGTCCCCCAATTTCCTGGAGTGCAGTTCTGTCAATATAGTACAAAGCTATAATATTTTCTTCCCAACATGTATCACTTTACACATTTTCAAATTGGACAGTTTGCTATAGTGAGAGTCAACTGTATGCATAATCAAACTGTAACTAATTATTTAATAAATTAATAATCAAATAGTGAAATAATATTTGGTTTACAGATTAAGTATTGATCTGTAAACCAAATATTATTAACAATTTATTAACTCTACCAACTAGTTTCACCACACTTTAACTGTTGGAATCTTCAGGGCACTGACAAGAATAATTACAAATATAATAGCATCGAACGTGAGTGAAACATGTATCGCATGTACAAGGTTAGTTAGTTGTTGCTAAAGAACTTCCTGTAGTTTGTGTTAAAGTTCATTTCTTGTATTTTTAGAGATCTAATTAGGGTTTTTCATATCTGGGATATAAAACCTTGATTTCTGTTAAGGTTAACAGTAGAATGAGCGACTGTGGCTGCTTCTTTGAAAATTCTTGAATGGTAGTTTTCCTCTATGTAAGAGGAACAGCTTTTGTTCCACTTGATGACATGGTTAGTTGTAGAGAAATGAAACGATAGGCCAGAAATGTCCTGTCTGTTGTTTTTTTACGTAGCCAATGTGCTCCTTTTGCCTGATTTCGAGGCTTCTTGAAGTCTGTTGATGTAACTTGAGCCACATGAGAATGAAATATTATAAACACCAGCATATTTATAGAAAGGATGGCTATCTTTTGGTGATCTAAGTAGTTTACAAATAGTTTTTATTGGTTTGAATGTTACTCTTATTTTGTGTGGTTTGAGGAGGCTGGCAAGTTTGTTGAGATGCCACTTACATACAGAATTGCAATAGTTTTTATATATTGAATATATTCTTGTTCTCTTTGTGGTGGTTCAGAGAAAAGGATTTTTTTGACTAGTCTTCTTGGATAGCCGTTCAAGTACAGATTGTTAGAAATTAATGTTAACTCATCTTGAAGGGTCTCGTTGTCTGTTGTGATGCTAATAGCTCTTTTCTTTAACATGTGTACAATGCTGAGTTTATGTGAGATATGGTGAGAGGAGCTGAAATGTAGGTAACATCCTGTATTGGTCGGTTTCCTGTAAACCGATAGATTTATGCTGCTATCAATTTGTTTTTTGATTAAGATGTCTAAAAATGGTAGTTGTTTGTCTCTTTCAAGTTCCAGAGTAAATTTAATCGAATGATGGAAGGAGTTAATATTTTTGAGAAAGTCATATAGATCATCTTTGTTATTGTTCCAAACGATGAAGATATTGTTCACATATCTGTACCAAATTTTAGGTTTGGGAATAATTTGGGATAGGATTTTGTTTTCGAGGTCTTCCATAAAGATGTCGGCACATGAAGGTGAAAGTGGACTCCCCATTGCCAAGCCTATTAATTGTTGGTAGATCTTATTTTTCCAAGAAAAGTAGTTAGAATTTAGGCAGTGAGCAAACAATGGGATTATGTCTTGTGGGAACAAGGAATTGCAATTCCGTATGTAAGTGGCATCTCCAACAAACTCGCCAGCCTCCTCAAACCACACAAAATAACCATCCTTCCTATAAATATGCTGGTGTTTATAATATTCCATGCTCATGTTGCTCAAGTATATTGGACAGACTTCAAGAAGCCTCAAAATCAGGCAAAAGGAGCATATTACTACATAAAAAACAACAGACAGGACATTTCTGGCCTATCGTCTCATGTCTCTACAACTAACCATGTCATCGAGTGGAACAAAAGCTGTTCCCCTTACATAGAGGAAAACTACCATTCAAGAATTTTCAAAGAAGCAGCCACAGTCGCTCGTTCTACTGTTAACCTTAACAGAAATCAAGGTTTTATACTCCTAGAGATATGGAAAACCCTAATTAGATCTCTAAAAATACAAGAAATGAACTTTAACACAAACTACAGGAAGTTGTTCCTTAGCAACAGCTAGCTAACCATGTACACACGATACGTGTTTCACTCACGTTCGATGCTATTTTATTTGTAATTATTCTTGTCAATTTTACAGTTACTCATAATTGTGAGATCGTTTTAAGCCTATATGTCAGTGCCCTGAAGATGCCAACAGTCAAAGTGTGGCGAAACTAATAAATTGATAGAGTTAATAAATAAATGTTATTAACTCTACCAATGAATTGGTAGAGTTAATAAATTTTATCAATACTTGATCTGTACACCAAATGTTATTTCACTAATTCATATGATCAAGAAAATAAACCTTCATTATAATAATCAAATATTTATCTTTTAGTTTAAATATTTATTTCAACTTTTCAAATTTCGAATATTATGGTTTTAATGTGATCATGGTTTTTAATAATATAATTAAAAAGTAACTGACATATCATGTTAGTGCATTGCACTAACATGGTATGTCAGGATTACACTAACCCTGAAGCTCTAAAATTTCCATTCTCTCTCCATTAATATCATGCCCTACAAACTTTAGTCCAGCAGCTTCTAATTCAGATGTATATGCAGGATTTACTTCATATCTGTGACGGTGTCTTTCTTCTATGTATTCTTGATTTTCGTACAGTCGTCCTACACAGAATTCAATAAACATGCTATATAATACTAAAATATATACAAGAAAAAAAGAAATAAAATGATCACTAAGAAAAATTCCTCTCAAAATCACTTAAGAAAAACTGCAATTTATTTTGATACAACAATAGTCATTAATTTTAATGGAAATGTGTATGTACTATCCCCACAACAGCTGAACTGTAAAATTCAGATAGTTTTACAACCAACCTTGATTTTGTGGTCACAGAAATTATCAATTCACATTACATTCTTAGATGTTTAACCACACAACCGACCATATGGATAAGATACACATTCCTCATACACTTCGTGTCCATCATATATTTCAATGTAATATCAATGGTATTACAATTTTAATATGCACTTCGCATCCACGGTAACCTTGACGTCTATAGGCATCTTGGCCGGTTGGGTGGTTAATAACAAAGACAGAACCTCATTTCTTCATTTTTCTGTATACCTTTAAGATGCACCAGATATTATGATAGTGCAACACCATTACTATGGAATTAGTAGTTCCCTATCAACAATTTTCTTTCTAACTGATATATCATTCATAAGGTCCCAGGTTTCTTACCGTCATTTGCATTCGAAAGTTGTTCTGCTAATTTCTAACCTCCTGTGCTGTTTAAATGACCACACTGTTGTATATATTATTACAACAGTATATATATTAATATTCATGAATGCTTACACATTCATCATATTCATGTAAAGTGTAAAGTAATCTTAGTGTAAAGACAACTAAATTCATTTGAACATCTTTACATAATCTATGGAGAAGTTATGTCATTGGAATAATGACTGATTTTTAATAAGGAAAAATATGCCTAAAGATCATTCTGCATGATATGTCAAAATACTGTTTTGTCAGTCATGTTTTATATCATGTTATATAAAGAAAATGAAGCAACAGTACTTTCAGTTTCATTATTGACAAAAGACTAGGAAAGCCATTAATCATAACCATGCCTTACATTAACAGTCAGTGGAAAACAACATTTTAGCTCGCAACAAGAAAAATCAGCAAAGTATACTTACCTCCTTATATTGTTGAAACTTAAAAACCCTGTTGATGTTATCTACAATAATATTAAAATGCACTAAAGTAATGAAAATATTCATCTCAGCTGGTAGATACACATTCAGATACCTGGATTAGCTGTTCCTCTCAAATACTTTTTAAGAGGAACAGCTAATCAAGCATATGAAAAGGAAGAGATGTTAGAGAGGAGAGCAAGCACAACACGTACAAAATAAAAGGAAGCAAATATAAAACTCTTTAATAAAGCAAGAATCAGATATTAGTTTTGTGGGTTTTTGCTAATTTACTTGATCATTAGTAAATATGTGAACTTTTTGCTGAATGAGGAAAGGAAACCCAGTTCCATTTTGTTTATCAGACTGCTGTCAGAAAGAAGCAAAGCAACACTCAAAAAGCAGTTTTTGATGACTCTATCACTGAATAGTTAAAGTATGACCAAACAAATATTACTGTGCCAAAAATTTTATATGAATGACATAGATGAAAAGAACTGTTGTGTGGAAAATTGGATACAAAAATTATTAATAAGGTAACATGCTGAACTAAAAAAGCAGAAATTATGAACAACTGAGGAGTATACTAGATTCTGTCCATGATATCATTTGCTTAGATTTGAAGGATATCAGAAGTACATGGGAAGCATTTAAAAAATACCTCAATGATACAATAACAGAATATGCCCCTAGAGTTCAAAGAATAAACAGAGAATAGAGCAGGAGTAAAATGGATGTATCATCTTTTTAAGCAAGAGATTCATATGAAAAAGATGATGTGGAAGGAATACCACATGCAGAAGTATGATGTCAGTTATCAAAATCATAAAGAGTGGGCCAAACGAGTTACAAATGTATGGAAAGCTAGAATGAAAAGAAACTAGCTCTGCAAGCTAAAGCCAACCCAAAAGAATTTTATCATTATGCTACCAGTAAAAGAAAGAAAAAGTATGAAAGCATAACTTCACTACAGATGGTATGCACAGGACAGATGCAAAAGAGATTGTTCAAGTAACAAGCGGCCATTTTACTAAAAGCTGCCAACCTGGTATATGCATCTTTTGCTTGCTACTGGCTCTTCAATGGATGAAGAAACTCAGTTGTATGAAGAGAAGGTAGTAGAGCTGTTGCATAAACTGAATAAGAATCCAGCAATAGGGGCTGAGGAGATATAAGCCCTGATGCTAAATGAGTGATCAGATGAACTGGATGTAACTTTGAAAGCTATATAATTTGAGCTTCAGAACAGGAAAGATTCCACAGGGGTTGAAAGTAATATGATAATCCCACTGCACAGAGATGGTGCATAGACTGATGTGTTCAACTATCAACGCACCAGTATCTCTGGAGTGGTGATGATAATTTTTGAAAAGTTAGTATAAGCTTGCATACAGAAATCAGCTGACAGAGAATCTGTACTTTGCAATGAACAGCACAGTTTACAAAGGGAGGGTCATGTCTGAGCAACTTGCTCACTCACATTTTATAATATATTACTGGTGAGTTAGATATGGTGAATGGATATACCATGATAAGTTTGATAGGCTATAGCAGAGGTCGGCAAACTGCGGCTCTTTGAATGAATAATTGCAGCTCTTTTTGTTATTAAGAAATCTTTTTTTGAATAATGCAAAATGAATGTTATTTATTAAATTAGAAACTAAAAAACTTAATTTAGCATTTGCAATAAATTAAGGACATTTTACATTTAATCAAGGACATTTTACAATTGAAAATAGTGCATGCAATGCTGAAAAATTTAATATTTTCATGTTTGAACTCTTTGAAATCATATGCGATAATCCTTCTTTACATTCTATTTACATTTTACAAAAATTCTACTTCATGGTGGATATGACTTCCCATTTAAACAACTAAATACAACTACAGGGAAAGGGAAATACAGCAGTTTTGCTTTTAGAAGAAGTGATTTTCGTTTGAACAAAAATTATATTTGTTTGTGACAGACTTAGAAAAATGCACATTATTACATTTTCCTACGTTGAAGAAATATCAACAATAACAAGCTGATAATAATTCAATAAATTTAACCTTTTTCAAAGAAATTGTGGTAAATATACGATCCGCATTTAATGGGAGATTTGAGGAATTTAGAAAGAACAAGGCAACTATGTCATTTTTATTGCGGCCACTTGAAATTAGTCCTACCGAATTAAATTTTTCACCTTTTGCTGGAATTGATGAGGCTGCATTTCAACTTGAGTTAGAGGACCTGAAAACCAAGGATTTGTGGAATTCAAAATTTAGAAATCTTGAAGCTGACCTGGAGGAGTTGGAAATACAAAAATCTACCCTTGCAATACAATGCAAATGGTCTGAAATAGAAGTTCTTAAAAAGCAAGATCAGATTGTATTTGACACACAGAATTGTTTACCGGACACTTACATTCAGTTAAAAACATACTCATTTGGACTTCTATCGATTTTGGGATCGACATATTTCTGTGAGCAACTATTTTCTAATATGAATTTTATTAAAAGTAAGTTGAGAAACCAACTTAACAACGTGAGTCTTTCGTCATGTTTGAAAATGAAAATTACGGCGTATTCGCCGCATATTGAGAAACAATCCCAAGAAGTTCAACACCAAAAGTCGCACTAAGAAGATATTTTAAATTAAAAAAATTAAAGAAATAGGTATGTTATTGGATTTTACATATGTTTTTGTAAGGAGGAGAAAATCTTTGTTTTATTATTTAATTAAAAATATCATATAATTTCGTGTGACATGCCACCCCTGTGTTTTACAAGCATGATAACGTGTTACTGTAAAAAAAAAATAAAATAAAATAAATAAAAAAACTGAATAAATAATTTAGTTATAATATTTTTGAATGTAGTTTCTAAATTTAAAGCAGTGATGAGCAATTAAATAGTAAATCAAATACTCGGTTCGATCCGCATAAAGAATATTTTCTTTTTCTTTGATAAGAAAGTATTAATTTATTTTCCATTATTTAGGTATATTTTAATTTTTAACCTGCACAAATAAATCCACATGTAAAAATCAACATACATAAAATAGATTTTTAATTAAAATATATTAATTCTGCCGTACAAAATGAACACCGTGGACAGCACAAAAAATCTGAGAGGGCCACATGCAACCCGCAGACCTTTGGTTGCTCATCACTGCATGAGGCTCCCTAATTTTTTTTTAATAGATATAATTTTAAAATTGGCTCTTCAATCCAAAAAGGTTGCCGACCCCTGGGCTATAGCATGGAAGACTTGCATTAATTTTGTTTATTTGAATGACTGAATGACAAATCAAAAAAGTGGTATGTGGGGAATGTGTGTCTGCCAGATTTTAAGTGACTAGTGGAATATCACAGGGATCAGTCCTTGGCTCATTGCTATTCAATCTGTATATTAATGACACTGGGAAGAATTTGACAGGTGACATACAGCTGTTTTCTGATGATGGAAAGATAGGCAGAGTAATCAGGAATACAGCTAATGTGCAATACTTGCAGAATGATTTGAATAGGATGGAATTGTGGATGTGTGAAAATGGTAGTCAGTTATAGTCAATGATAGCAAATGTAAAGTCACACACTTTGGTGTAATGAGATATTCAATGTCATATTATACCGGTGGAATTATTCTATAAGAAACTGATCAGGCTAAGGTCTTGGAGTTTTAGCAGATAGGAAGTTGCAAATCTAGGCATATAGCAAAAATTGCAAATACAACTCAGAAGAAAATTGCAATGCTGAAATGAACTTTAAGATATACGAATAAGGAAGTCATTTTGCTTCTTCAGAAGGCCTTGATACAACCTCAGATCTGGTATGGCTTCCATGGTGATGCTGATAACAGTGAAGAGAGCATAAAGGAAAATGTTAAAGATGATATTAGGATTACAGAATACAGATTATGAAGACCAACTGAGAATTTCTGGACTACAGACACTAGCAAACTAGAAAAAGAGGAGCAATGTGATTAAGACTAATAAACTTCTGCAAGGATTATACAGTGATAGCAGTAAATGGAATTTTTCATATTATGGAGGGTGGAGAGAAAATGAGATGCCATCTATGGAAGTTGAGAACACATGAATGCAGTAAAGAAGAAGTGGGAGCTTTGGAGGTTGTGGGAATGAATTCAAGTAAAAGTATGACAGCTGGTGATATGAGTCCTTGATTCCCTGGAGGTCTCTGTTAATAATAATTATTACTAACTTTCAATCGACAATTGGTCTCTTATTTGTCAAGACTTTACTATTTACTGGAAGAGTGTTCCAGTCAATAGATGAAATCAAAGCCAGAACATTTTGTTTTGCTGCAAGACAGGAAAACTCAATTTTCTTCTGATACCAGAGACAAGAATTCAACATTCTGATAGAAGAAAGGAACTGATTTCATGAACTGTTGTAATAGGTTTCACGGTATAAAAAGAACACGATGGTTAAGAAACTAACTATTTATTAACTTAAAAGCTAATATTTCGCTGGTATTATATCCAGCATCGTCTATGAAGTGCCCTGTTCTTGCCATCAAGCCTACTATGGACAGACAGGAAGAAATGTGGACATCCGCCTCAGTGAACACAAAAAATATATCCGACACTTTCGCTATGGTAAGTCGGGTCTGGCAGACCATGCTTTGGATACCCCTGCACACAGGATCAATTGGAAAGAAACAAAAGTAATACACAGAAGCTTCTACAAGTCAGAGAGGTTGTTCCTGAAATCAACAGAAGCCTTGAAACACACTCCAAACCTTAACAAGCATGGCTGTATAAATCTACCAAAGATTTGGGAGACAGTCATCCTAAGACCAAATTAATATTTATTACTTTTATTTTTTATCATTTGGACTACTATTTCAAAACTTTTTTTTATACATAATAATAACGGAAAAACTCACGTAGAAATATTATTTAATAGTATAATTTTCGCCTGTGTGTCACAGGCATCTTCAGTACAATTAGGCACAAAAATTAAACACTAACTGACAATTCCAAAAAGCGCCACCTAAGTAGCTGGTGTAAGATAACTAAAAAGGTCAATAACTTTCCAAAAAAAAAAAAAAAAAAAAAAAAAAAATTTAATACAATAAAAAGTTAGGAAAGATTAGCTGATTTGTAAAGTACTATCTCCCATAAAGGGGATAGACGTAAGCCGTCGGATCTGTTTAAGTTAGGAGAATGAAGTAGAGTTTCACATGCTTCTTTATAAAGGCGTTCCATGAGAAACTGACTTTTGTGAAGAACTCTTGTCTTTCTCCAATGAACTCTGTGTCTAGTGAAGATGGCATGTTCTGCAAGTCCAGACTTTTCAGGTTTAAAGTATTCAATATAAGATTGGTGTTCTTCTAGCCGAATGGAGGCAGATCTTCCCGTTTGTCCGAAATAACATAATCCACAAGAGCACGGAATCTGGTAGACACCTGGATGATTAAGATGTGAAAGCTTGTCCTTTGGAGAAGCGAGAAAGGTGGAGATTTTTCTAAACGGTCGAAAGGCAACAAAAATATTCAGTGGTTTTAAAATTTTTGCTATACGTTCACTGATGCCTTGTATATAAGGGATGGTAATGCGCGTTATTTCCTCTGTGTTTGAAGAGGGAGACATATTAAATCTACTCAAAGTTCTTTTAATGAAGCAATTCTTATAGCCATTAGATAGAAAGGAAGAAGTTATATATCGTATTTCTTTCTGTAAAAGATCGTCTGTAGAACAAAAGGAGTGGGCCCGATGAACCAGTGTTTTAATAGTTCCTGCCTTTTGACTGGGATGGTGATGAGATTCCGCATGGATATAATGGCCTGTATGAGTCTTCTTTCTATAAACTGAGAAATGTAGGTTACCATCTGGTTGGCGAAGAATTAGAAGATCTAAAAAGGCTAACTGCTTATTTGATTCTACTTCTAGGGTAAACTTGATCCTAGGATGAAATGCATTTAACTTATTGAGAAATTGTTGAAGTTCATCAGAAGAGCCATTCCATACAGCAAAAATGTCATCGACATATCTGAACCAATGAGTAGGTCTGGGAGAAATATTGTCAAAGATACGTTGTTCAAAATGTTCCATAAAGAAATTGGAGATAGCAGGAGAGAGAAGATTACCCATTGCTGTTCCTTCAATTTGTTGATACAACTTATTTTTAAAAGAAAAATAACCAGAATTTATTACAAAATCAAATAAGTTTACAATGTCTGAAGGAAATTCCTGTTGTAGTAATTCAATACTTTCCGAAAGAGGCACATTTGTAAATAAAGAAACAACATCTAAACTGATCATGATATCAGAAACGTCCAAATGAAGATCTGAAATTTTATTTTTAAAATCCAAAGTATTTTTTATATAAGTATCAGTTCTTCTAGTTGAAGAGGAGAGTAAATTAGATAAAAATTTTGAGATTTTATAAGTTGGGCAACCTATACAATCTACGACTGGTCTTAACGGAATGCCTGGTTTATGAACTTTTGGAAGACCATACAATCTAGGTGGACGACAGAAGAAGGTTTTAAGTTTTTTCTTTTGATCTTCATTCCATGTAGATACATTATCTATAAGAGAATTAAGTCTCTTCAATTGACTCCGGGTAGGATCCGATGTAAGAGGCCTATAAGTTGAATAGTCGCGAAGTAAAAGAGACATTTTTCTCTCATATTCCTTCCTATCTTGAATCACTACAGCCTTCCCCTTATCAGCTTTCGTAATTATTAAATTATTGTTATTCTTCAGTGATACACTGAAGTCTGTGGAGATAGGAGACAACAGTTTTTTTTTTCTTCAATTTAAGGGAGAGAATTAAGTGAGTAAAAAAGTTAGCTTTAAGTCAGAATGAAATGACTAATTTTGGTACTGGCTATTTTTAATGTATTGGAAAGCAAAGTGGTTAATATTATAAGGAATTTTCAATGAAATTTGTTTTCTGTTTTATTGATTTTTTTTTTTTTTTTTTTTTTTTTTTTTTGTAATTCCTGAAATGAAACATAGATGTGTGTGAGAGAGAAAGAGTAACTCTTATGAAATATTTTTAAATGAATTTCAAATAATTACATTTGTTTTTATTAAACATGGTTCTTTTTGTACTATAATTCTCTTATTTTAGACAATCAGATAAGTGAATATAATATATGAGATTTATTTCAAGATTTGGGGAAACTAAAATTATTTCCAAGTCAATAAAAATATTGGAAAGAAACCAGAAATTCTAAAATAATACTCATGATACGAGCTGAACTCTTTTTATAGGTACAGAAAAACACTAAAACACAAACATACACCACACGCAAATATATTTTCATTACTTTCTTCACACAGATATTACATTTTGTCTCTTTATGAAAACTAGGTGCATAACATTGCTTACATATTAGTCTTTCTCTGAGTCTTTGATTACCATCTGTTTTTGGCAACCTTTCTTCTCCCATTCTGTTTTAATACTGGGAGGGGAGAGGAGAGGTTGGCAAAACAGATTAGTTCTTAGAAAATACTGAATTATATTTGGTCGTGGATAATTACAAAATAATAACAAAACTTACTAGTTTCACCAATAAAACTTTTATCTTCTTCTGGGTAAAAAAATATAAAAATTAATGCAATAAATATAAACTATGATATTACTAAAACAAGCTATGTAGGAACTGTTACAATGTACACTGACTGAAAAAGTGGAATGTGGGAGGTAACATGAGTTAGCTTCAGCAATGTGTGCAGATAGCTGAAGTCTGATGTATGGAAAAATGATTTCTAAATATCACAGGATTAATCTCCGGTTTTTATTAAGTGCACCTTGTGAAAAGATGACCACGGTATATTCTCTCATGTTGCATGCAGTGAAGCTGTCTTTATTATGTCAAAACTTCTTGATGCCTGGTCATTGTAAGAAAGGTCACAAAAGCATGGAATACTATAGCCCCCCAGGATATTTGTAGATGCGATTCCAGTCTTTAGGAAAGCATAGTAGGCTTCATATAGTTAAAATAGGTCTGAAAGCCACCCTAATGTCATGATCTTTATAAAGACTAGCAATCAGTGAAGCTGTCTTTATTATGTCAAAACTTCTTGATGCCTGGTCATTGTAAGAAAGGTCACAAAAGCATGGAATACTATAGCCCCCCCCCCAGGATATTTGTAGATGCGATTCCAGTCTTTAGGAAAGCATAGCAGGCTTCATATAGTTAAAATAGGTCTAAAAGCCACCCTAATGTCATGATCTTTATAAAGACTAGCAATCTTGACAGAAAGTCTACCAATATAAAGGATGGAAACTGAAGTCCTGTAGTGAATGTCAGGATGCTGTTGTAGAGCAGGATTATAGAATAGTAGTTTATTTATGAGTTTTATATCTATTGTAAACAAGTTGTTGGAGTAAAATTTGTAGTTATTTATTAAGTTCTTCATCTCTTAATGCAGACCAACTTTTTTTTTTAAATACAGGTAACCCTCGTATAATGTAAGTTCCTTACATTATACGAGGAACGATTTCTATGGAACCTAACATCCTCATATTGGATGTTAGGTTCCATAAAAATGCCGTGTTATATAAATCGCATTATGCAAGACTTAGATCACATAGTAAAAGTAGGGTTATGTTCCGAAATCGTTTTTTTTTTTTTTTTTAATTATATAAACAGTAATGACATACTCAACAAAATATATTTTTATTTACCTCAGGAAATTCATGTAAGTTAAGAAAACATATAAACTATGAAACAAATACATGGTATAAACTTAAAATTATAAATTTTACGTAAACTTCATTGCACATAATGCATAAATGTTTTAGGCAAAATAAAATAAAGTGCATATTTTAATCGTCATCACTGTCTTCAAAATGAATATTTTGTAGTTGTTCATTATTTATGAGTGGCCGGACGTCATCATCACTTGAAATCTCTTGCACATCATTTGTATAATTCTTATTGCATACTTCGGCTAGTTTAGTTATCAAGAAGTCAGTAATAAGACCTTGCTTACCACTATGCTTCAATTTTTTATTAAGTTCATAATATGGAGCTAAACAGACATCCAATTGTCTCGTGAATTTTCCGGAGTGCTCCATTGAGGGATCATTAACTGTAAAATAACTTTCTTGCCAAGTCCAATCCTGCTAATTTCTTTAAACTGAATTCTTTAATGCATTCATCACAATCTTCGGTAGACCTTTCCCTGCCATTTGGTTCAACGTCATCTATTAATTGTAGCAGTTCTTGCTAATTTAAATTTATTTTCCCATCAATTAATTCACTAATTTCGTTTTCAATCATATTGCAAAAGCCCTCTTAGCGGCCATTACTATAAAAATAAAACTTTTACATAAAAATGCATTACATATTGTATGTAACTCACCAGATAATAAAGTGCTCAGCTTGAGATGAACACACTTATGATTTTTAGTGTTCTTTCCTGGCAGAGAACGAAGACAATTTTCAACATTAAACACTTTATGTGGTAAACAATTGACGTATATGCATGCTAAAGGGTATTTCCCCTCATATAAATTCACTACTTATAACTACATGTGCAACACGGGCAGACGCAAATTTAACGAAGCTAAATTTAGATTTTTAATTTGCGGGGTGAAAAATATACGAAAACATAAACGATTGCTATAATTTGTAGACTGCATCATATCAAAGCCGCGTGGTATAAGTACCGCATTATACGAGGGTTACCTGTATATGAATAATATCTAGTTTTTGTGAGATATGATACAAAGAAGATAAGTTTAGGTAACAACCTATGCAAGTAGACTTATGATATACACCAAATGAGAAGCCTTTTCAGCATTTTTGATAATTAAAACATCTAGGAAGGGTAGTTTACTATTATCATCTAGTTCCAAAGTAAATTTTATTTTATGGTGAAATGGCATACTCAATAAAAATGAAAGATGAAAGAAAAGCATTTAAATCAGCAAGCTATATTTCCAGGTGATAAACACATCACCACCACATCTCCAACAGATTGAAGAATTAAGGTTCGTTGACATGAAAGTATTAAAATTTTTCATAAATAGATTAGCACACAGTGGAGACAGGGGGCCAGAAAGCTGTTTGTAAATTTGACTATTCCATCTGAAGTAGCTGGAGGGTAGACAATGTTTGACAAGCTGAGAGATATCAGGAGGGAACATGTCATCAATAAGCTCTAGGACTTCAACAATAGCATCATCGGTGAACAAGGAAATGATATCTACACTAGCTAGAATGTCTGGCACGATGAAAATTTTAGATAGTTTCTGGACAAAGTGTTTAGAGCTCTTTATGAAGGAGTCCATGTTTCCTACATATATTATCCAAATATCTTTCCAATCTATTAAAGAACCATATGGAATTGTAGTCTTCAAATTTGCAGGGTTCAATTCATGCAAGATGATAAGAATGGCAACCAACATGCTCCTCTCTTTTTTCTCTTCATATTCAGGTATATGTAGTGCCTATATTCTGTTATGCTTGTTGTAGTAATTTTCAGTACAACATTATTAAAAAAACAATATATTAAACAACATAAAAAAACAAATGAAACTGGAACATAAAAATAGCCTCAATCCCACACAGTCTGCATCTGACAGGCTACATGTATTCAATCACTTAAAAATGTGTTATATCTGCACATATATCAAGATCATTAACTACAAAGCATATTCTTCTTCTTGCTTTAAGCTTGTTGTGTCTCCTATACTTCAATGCAGGCAGCTGTCCACTTTTTTTTTTTTTTTTAAACTATTCATTTTCAATATTCTTTTTGAGTCCATCCTATTAACATGTTGATTCCATTCTGATCTTCTCTGGATTGTATTCAATTTCATAAATTGTTCTTCATAAATTTCTTTCTTCATAAATCTTTTCATTTTTTACTTAATCAAATTTTGTTTTCTCATCATCATCAAATTCCTGATATATACCCTCAAGGGGTGTACAGGATATGATAGTACTACATGAAAAATTTACATCAATCAATTTTCCTGCAAATCAGTCTGTTACCTGTCAAGACTCCAATATTATCAGGTCTTATATTTCTGTCTTCTAAGGCACTTTTTTACTGTATCAATCCACCTACATCATGGTCTTCCTCTGGGTCTTCTTCCTGCCAACCTGGCAGAGAACACTTGTTTTGCTAATCTTTCCTCTCCCATTCTGCTTAAGTGACCATACCTCCTGAGATTAGCTCTGCTCATGCATTCCTGGATGCTGACAATATCAAGTTCTTTCCTAATACCCTCGTTTTTGATGCCATCTGTTCATGCCCCAAATATCTGCAGTCTCTAGTCTATGGTCAAGTGTTTTACTTCTAAACCAGCTCTCAGATCCATAAGTTAAAATTGGTTTGAACACTGTCTTGTATACAGCTAATAGTATTTTGGCTAATTTCTCTCTTATTCCATATAAATTTATTCAGTTGACTTCCTACCATACCAGCTTTGTTGATTCTGTTGTCTATTTCCATATTTAATTTACTATCTTCACTTAAAATTGTGCCTAAGTAGCTGAAATGCTTTACTTGTTCTATAAGCTCTCCATTCACAATGCAGTTGATATTTTCAATGTTTCTGCTTGTTTTCATTGTCTTTGTCTTTTTAATTCTGACCTTCATACCATATCTATTACAGCAGTTATTCAATTTAGTCAGGGAATCTTGCAGACTTGTAGCGGATTTATTTAGAAGTATAACATCGTCTGCATAAAGCAAAGAGCTGATGATGGTACAACATGACAGAATTTTGTTTTATTAACTATTTTTTTTTAACATATTCATTTCACATAGATTTTTCTATTCTTGTTTCACATGCATATGTCAATATTGGCCAGACCACTGATTTATATATTCTTACTTTGTTTCTTTTGTTAGATCTTAATTTTTTTAATCCAGTTAAGTTTAAACATTCTGGTAATTTATTAGCCTTTAGGGAGTGTGCTTCCTTGTTATATTTTCACTGTTCAGAGTTAGTCCTAGGCATTTATATTTCATTGCTTGTTCAAATATTTTTCCATTTAGTTATAATTTATAACTCATTGTTTCCATTTCAATTACCATTGTTTTTGATTTTTCTATTGATATTTGCATGTTAAATGTAGCACAGCACTGTGCGAAGATAGTGCAATGCGAGCTGTTAAAGAAAAAAAAAAGATACGTATTAGTAGTAAGGGAAGATATCATTGTGCTTATTTCGTGACAATGCTAGTTTTTCAGTTTGTGCTATTCAAAATGACAATTTTTTTGTATGATTGTGTGGTATTTTGTTAGGATTTGAATGGGTGTATCAACTTAAAGTGACTAAACATAAAGTTTTGAAATTTAGGATCCACAGATGGGATGCTTCATACTTACTTGGTGGAGTTATACTAGAAGAAATGGAGGAAACAAAGGATCTTGGGGTGATTGTGGATAGAGAATTGAAGTTCCGAGAACATATTGCAAAGGTTGTGAAGACATCTCAGAGAATTGAGCGAATGTCAATAAAAACACTGACCATGAGAGATAAAACTGTACTGGTTCCATTGCATAAAGCTTTGATAAGACTACAACTGGATTTCTGTGTTCAGATCTGTCACCGTTTGATGGGGATGAAGTAACCTTGGAGAAGGTGCAGAGATGGATAACTAAAATGATATCAACACTGTAGAATGTTGATCATGAGGACAGACTGAGGACATGTAGACTGAAGTGTTTGGTGGATTGAAAGCAAATGGGGAATATGATCAAGACATTTAAGCTGTTAAAGAGTTACAATTATATTAACACTGAGGAGATTTTTCATATGGTAGAAAGAGGGAAAAGGAGCAAGGAAAAAGGCCCATTCCTGGCAAAAGGTGGTGGTGAGTAGGATAAGAAGTAAGTTTTTCTCATGGAGAGTGGTAGGAACACGGAATGCATTGTCTGAGAGGGTGGCAAATGTGCAGACTGTGGATTTCATTCAGGTTATTTCAGCTGGAAAAAGAAACTCTACAAACAAGTTGAAGGAACTCCATGGGTAACCTTCTGTCTCCACCTTTGGCAAACTACTTTTTGAAACAATTTGAAGACACTATGTTTTCATCCATTCATCTTCAACCATCTCTTTGGTATCGTTATGTCGAAGATGTTTTTGCTATTTGGCCACATACTGAAGATGAGCTTTCCAATTTTCTACAACAGATAAATAGTCTTCACCCACGTATTCAATTCACCATGGAAAAAGAAAATTCTGGTGCTTTGCCATTTATGGACATCCTCCTTATTCGAACTTCTTCTGGTACTACCTTATCTACAAGAGTCTTTCGAAAGCCCACATTTATTGGCTGTTACATTCATAAAAAGTCTGCTCGCCACACATCTCAAAAATTTGGCATTCTTAAATCTCTAATTAATAGAGCACATAAAGTTTGCTCTTCTCCAGTAATCTTACAACAAGAACTTTCCATCATTAAAAAGTTAATGGAATCGAATAATCAGAACCCCAATCAAATCCAACAGATAATTGCATCTTATGTTCCAATAACTAAGGTTTCTTCAACAGTCCGCAGAGTTCCAATCCCTTACATTCCAAGAATCTCAGAACCTATAGGTAGAATTTTGAAAAAGTACCAACTGATTGCTATGTATGTTCATATCAACAAAATTTCCCCTTTATTGCCTTCCACAAAGGATAAACTGTCATGTCTACCTTTGGCTGGCATTTACCAAATACCACGTGAATGTGATGTTTCTTGTTTTGAACAAACGGCCGTTCTGTGGAAAAAAGAATTAAAGAACATCAATATTATATTGAATACAACAAACTTCAGAAGTCTGGTCTAGCACAACACAGTATTAACACTACTCATAATATCCATTGGGATAAAGCTATTCTCCTCCATAGATGCCAGTTCAAATATGAACGCTTTTTTTAAAGAAAGTTGTGAAGCTATTTTACACTGACCAAATTTAAATCGAAATGATTGTCTCTCTCTCTCTCTCAGAGATCTGGGAGACTTTTATTTTATGTAATCAATAAAAAATCCAATTATCTTAAATATTAATGAATTATTATTTTCTATCATTTCCTAGCATGTGGCAACAATTGTATTTTAATAGGTGATCCACTGAATATTCGTTACTTGTATTCCATTCCTATAACTGTTTGTGTGACACTGAAGATGTACTATTAGTTTTAGTATGAAATATCTGTATCTTATTAATTAAAAAGTTATTACTGTGGTCATACGCGTTCTTTTAAATAATAAACAAGAGTGTCAACTCATTTATGACTGCAGCATGCATGATATTACTTTCTTTAATTTCAATCAAAGTATTTCAGAATTTCATACTTTTCTTATCTGATGTTGCTTTTCATTTTCTTTTTCAATGCAATTTCATCATCAGCACACTACTTATGATCCTTTCACTTGGTTTATCATTTACTCATAGTTAAGCAATAATAACAACAAAATACAAGGATACAGGCTTACAACACACATAAACATAGCAACTGAGTAAGAGTACGCAGTTCTCAGCATTGCATTCAGCTGGGTAGGGTTCACTAGATACACTTGTTTCTATTACTGCCAAATGGAAACAAGCAGAAAAATTGTGCATAAGCAAATTTGCTTCACGCTGTACATGCCTACATTCCTCTATTTATCAACTGTGTATAAATGAATTCATGTTTCATAAACACATGTTATATGAAAACTGACTGTATTCACATTTAAAAATGAAAATAAAGCGAATGTGAGAATTATAGAGGAGTTTTCCTTTCAGCATTCCAGATAAGATTTGTGTTGACATGCTTTAAAAGAAGCCACGAAAAATTCTTGAAGGAACAAACAGGAGTTGCGAGTATCAGATTTTTATTTTTATGAAAATATGATGGCCTTGTTAGCCAGATGGTTTGAATGCTTATGAACTGTCCTTAACTAGGAGATGAATTTTATCGTCTGCTGTTAAACTACTGTCCCACTTTAGACAACTGAAGTGACTCGAAGAAATTTCATGTTTGTGTTTTCTGGATTATGTAAAAAATAAATAAATAAAACATAGTGTCATAAATAAAACATATGGATTATGGTGTCGAAGCTATCAGATGAAAAGATGTGCTGTTAGGAAGCTCCTGAAAGATCTGTGATTTTTTTGATTTATTAAGTGTTTTCTTGGATTTAATTGTGAATTTTTAATATATTATTGTAGTTTTTTAGCGTAATTATTATACTACAGCATTTTATAACATAATTGCAGAAATATTATTCGTTTTTACTACACTTAAGAATGGCATCAAAAACTTGTCGTAACAAGGCAGTGGCTAAAGCCCAAGTTCTTACTACTGAGCAGAGCATTTGTCCTGATGAATAAAAGTACTGCAGCAGTGATGATGATAATTTATCTGAGGATGAGTTGACATTACAAATATCTTGATTAAAAGAAATTATTAGAAAAACGTTTAACTAAACTTAGATACAATAAGAAAACGGTCAGAACAAGAACAGGCAGGAAGGTACTGAAGTTGGTATTTATAATATTAATAACAACGAGGTAAGGCAGTTAAAATCTAAGAAAACAGAGGTGATATGGTATGGCTACTCAATCTTAAAATTTGCGCTTGCCGAGGGAGTCACTATTTCTAGTTTTCCGAGGGCGAAAATTAAAAATATGACAAATGTAACTGAAAAGCAAAAAAGAAGAATAAAAGAGATGGTGGTTCTCGTAGGTACTAATAATTTAAGTAGTGACAAATATAGTATGAGAGAAGATAAGAAAGGTCTGTTGGAAGAAGCAAAAAAAAAAAATGTGAGAGAGAAAATTGTAGGTTTGCTACCCAGATATGATAGTACCAAGTTAAGGAGGGCAATAATAGCAAATGATTTCATGTGCAGTCTGTGTAGAAGAAATGGATGCAAGTTTTTAGATGTGTGGAGTGAGTTTGATGGCAGAAAAGATTTGCATAAAAAGGATGGCTTGCACTTGAATTCATCTGGCATCAGAAGCCTGGAGAAATTACTTCTTGGTATAAGTCCTAATTCAAAGAGCCAGGGGAATTAGATCATCAAGGAAGGAATGGGAAAAATGTGTGTAAAAGTTCAGTTATGGTGTGCAAACAAGATAAAGATATGAATGTCTTCGAACAATGTATGTGGCGAAGGGGTGGAAAATTAGACTTTGGGTTCAGACATACTTTTAAGTATATCTAGGGAGGGATAAAGAGAAAATTCTAGAACAAGACCAAATAGATTGCATATCTAATTATAAGAATAAGCTAGGTGGTAATTTATTATGTCGATACACAAATGTCAGAAATATTAGAAACAAATAGGCTGAGTTCGTTGCTTTATTGAATACAATGTGGCCTAAGAATTGTTGGCATTAGTGAAACCTGGCCATCAGAATCAGATATGGTAAGTGAGATTGAGTGTAATGGGTATAGTATTTTTAGGAATGAGAGAAGAGATAGAAGAGGAGGAGTACTACTAATGATATCAGATGACGTAAGTCCAGTTAGGGTAGAAACACAAGAAAACAATGATGGTAACAATGTCCCATGTAGCGGTGAGCTTGAGTCTATCTGGTGTGAGGTGGAGGTTAACAGAATGAAATATATGGTGGAGTGTTGCTATAGACCTGGCGGCTCAGGTAAAGGGGTCGAAGAAATGCATCCCCAATTTAGCCTTATGGGTATCAATTGAATGATCATTATGGGTGACTTTAATTTTCCAAACAATGATTGGGTAGAAGAGAAATCTCATGATAAGAAAGAAGAGGAATTTATTGAATTTTTATGAGACAACTTTCTCAAACAGCATGTGAAAAAAGAAACTCAAGGTCAAAGAGTGTTGGATTGGCTCATAGCATCAGAAGGGGTCGCTGTCAAGAATATGGCTATTTTACCACCAATTGGTGACAGCGATCATGCTGTACTTTCTTGGGAGGTATCTAATTGTATTGACATTCTGATTAAAACAGGTCACATGCTGAACTACAAAGTTGGAAATTATGATCAACTTAGGGTAGAAACCATGGTATTAGTTACTGAATGGGAAAAATGTCAACAACGAGTAGGAATCTTTAAAAATGTGCTTAAATGAGGGCAGTAACTGAATGTATCCCTAGTGTTCAAAGAATAAATAGGTTGAGAATGAAATGAATGTGCAACCTTATTAAGCAAGAAATCTTATTAACCTTATTAAACAAGAAGAAGATGATGTGGAAAGGATATCATGAGAATAAGAGTGAGAGGAGTTATGAAATATATAAAGCTCAAGCCAGAAAAGTAATGAGTATCGTGCAAAAAAGCTATATCAGAGTATGAAAAGAAATTGGCCATGCAAGCTAAAGGGAATCCAAAAGAATTTTATCATATGCCGCAAGCAGAAGAAAGAATGAATGTGAAAGAATAACTTTACTGAATGCAGATGGCACACAAGTGTTGGAAGCTAATGAAATTGTTCAGTTAACGAGTGCTCACTTTGCTAAGATATCTCAACTTGGTATGTAACATGGTGCACAGTGCTACTGCTACATTGGATGAAGAGTTAGAGGTCCATGAAAATCAGGTTGAAGAGCTGTTGCATAACCTGATAACAATTTGTCTACAGGGTCAAATGGAAGATTAGCTTATTTGTTGAAAGAATGTTCAGCCGAATTGGCTAGGCCTTTCACATGTTTGTATAACTAAAGTCTCAGCTCAGGAATGATACTACAGGAATGGAAGGAATGTATTGTAGTTCCACTGTACAAGGGTAGTGCAAAAACTGACGTGTCTAACTACCAACACAGTATCTCTGGCATGGTAGTGAAGATTTTAGAGAAGTTGATAAGAACCCTCACACTGAAATGGGTAGACAAACAAGCTATACTCTGCAAGGAGCAGCATGGGTTTACTAAAGGAAGGTCATGCTTTAGCAATTTGCTTAGTTACGGCCGAGTTGGATAAAGGGAATGGATACACTATGATAACGTTGGATTTTTCTAAGGCATTTGATAGGATACCACACGAAAGACTGTTGCATAAACTGGAGAATATGGGATTGGAATATAAATTCTTGACTTGGATCAGGGGATGGTTGACAGGCAGATATCAAAAAGTTATATACAGTGGGTGTGAATCTGCTAACCTTAAATCTAGGTGACCAGTGGTGTACCTCAGGGTTTGGTCCTTGGGCCATCATTGTTCAATCTGCACATTAATGACATCAGGCAGGATCTAACATCAGATGTGCAATTGTTTGCTATGATGCGAAGATAGGCAGGGCAATCAGGAATGCTACAGATATTCAGTACTTACAAAATGATTTGAATAGGATAGAAATTTAGGCAAGTGAAAATGGCTTCAGTTAAAAAAAAAAAAAAAAAAAAAAATCAGCTAATGCCTTTTTTTTTTTTTTTTTTTTTTTTGTTCCCGTATAGGGAGTAGGCAAGGCCGTTTTTAAGCCCTATCTAACTTTTGGAGACTGAATGGGCAGTTCAATCTCCACTGGTAGCCAATCAGAGAGAGCTGGCCCAAGGCTATCACTAATTAATCAGCACGCAGTGAAGAAGACAGGTCCCTAACCCTAACACAATATATTTAATGTCTGAAAATAGTGTGGGTTCGACGACCGATTTTCTTGAGTTTCCGGGACAAAAAACCAGAATTTCTGTGAGGAAAACCTGCTAGCCTGTGCCAGAGATCAACTAACTCTGGAACAATTGAGAAAAGGCTTAGAAAAAGTTCCTCTAGTCTGTGACTATATTCGAACGGCTTTTGTGGTGCGGTCAAGCACTGTAGAGTGCAAATGCCACTTCTACTGAGCTACACAGACTTCAGTTTAATGTTAGTAAATATAAAATTATGCACTTTAGCATGATTAGAGTTCCAACAGCATATTATATTAGTGGGGTTATGCTACAAGAAACTGAGGCAGCAAGGGATCTTGGTGTATTGGTGGATAGGAATTTGAAGTTCAAAGATCACACAGCAAAAGTTGCAAATACAACTCAGAAAATAATTGCAATGTTGAAGCGAACTTTGACATGTAAGGATAAGGAAGTCATTTTGCCTCTGTATAAGGCTTTGATAAGACCACACCTGGATTATTGTGTGCAGATTTGGTCTCCCGAGTTCCAAGGAGATAAAGAAGCGGTGCAAAGAAGAGTTACAAAGATTATATCTGGATTATGAGGGCAGATTGCAAGTATGTGGATTGCAGGCTCCAGTTATCAGGAGAAAGATGGGTGGTATGATAGTGGTCTATAAACTTTTGAATGAGTATTATAGGATATCATCTCATGAAAATTTTCTTTATGTGGAAGGTGGAGAGAGAACACAGAGCCATCCATGAAGTCAAATTTATTTGCAGTCAAGAAAGGGGTAAGAGCTAGGTTTTTCTCTCAGAAAGTCAGTGAGTGGAATAGTTTGACTTTAGAGGTAGTGAGTGCATCTAGTGTGAATGAATTTAAGAGATGGTATGCCGGCTGGTTTGGGTGATTTATAGGTAAATCCTTGAGCTGTGTCCTTGGCTGCCTGGAGGTGTCAAATAATAATAATAATAATAATACAAAAATAAAAAAAAACATTTTTTTTATTTTTTGTAAAAAAAAAAAATTGCATTTTATATTATATTTTACAACTGCATTGTACGAGGGTGGTCTGAAATTTTCTCAGCCTAACATTGAAAAAACGAATTTATAATTTCAAAATTATTTTCATTTTTCAACATAATCTATCTTAAGACATACATTTATTCCAACACTATTATCCCGTCCATGTAATGGTTCTCAGTAACATCTGCAAAATACCCCTCTACAGCTGCAATCATCTCTTGATTCGAAGAAAAACGCTGACCAGATAGGAAGAGTTTTAGTTTTGGGAAGAGACAGAGGTCAGAGGGAGCCAAATCTGGGAATAGGGTGGGTGTTCCAACAATTCATAGTGCAGATCCCTTAATTTTCCCATTGCCAAAACACCTTTCTGGGTAGGTGCATTGTCCCGATGAAAGATGAATTTTTTCTTCTGCAAACCAGGTCCTTTCTCACAAATTTTTTCATCTACTCTGGTTACAAGATATGAATAATATTCCCCAGTTATTGTTTTACCCTTTTCAAGATAATTAATAAACAAAATGCCTTTAGCATCCCAAAACACCGATGCCATGACCTTTCCTGCTGATGGAACTGATTTTGTCTTCTTTGGCACTTAACAACCAGCTTCTATCCACTGTTTTGACTGCTGTTTGGATTCTGGTGTGTAATGGTGAATCAAAGTCTCATCCATAGTAATAAATGGATGCACAAACTCAGTTTTATTCTTGTTAAAACACTCCAAGCACTATTCAGAGATTTTCATGCGAGTGCGTTTTTAATCTGTTGTGAGCAAGTGTGGCACCCATCTTGCACAAAGCTTTTTCATTTGCAATTCTTCATGCAAAATATACGCTACACATTCTTTTGAAATGCCTATAGTCTCAGCAATTTTATGCACCTTGACTCGCCAGTCATCCAATACCATATTGTGCACTTGATCAATGATTTCTGGTGTTGTTACACTTTTTGGATGCCCTTCATGTGGATCATCTTCAAGGCTGGTATGGCTAAGTTTAAACTCGGCAGCCCATTTCTTAATAGTCAAAGACGAAGGTGAAGAGTGCCCATAAACTTTTATGAACTTCAAATGAATTTCTTTTGGATTTAAACCTTCTTTTATAAAAAATTTTTATAAATTTTTATAAATTTTCAATTTTATACATTTCAAGGGATACAGACAACACTTTTGCTTCAGACAGCTATATAAAACAAACTACCTGATAAAATGACTTGCAATTTCACATAGATGCTTATGACAGATGTACCAACTTAGAAAAAAAAATCTAGCGATAGTGTTGCCATCTATGGTTGAGGTCGAGAACTTTTTAGACCATCCTCGTATTTAATGAGAATTTTATGGTGTGCAGGATTCCTTATATATCCTTACACAGAAATGAACTGATGGAAACATTAGAACATGAACAGAACTCCGAAGAATGGAGGCTAATTTACCAATTCTTTTAAATTCAGTCTGAAGGCATATTTCTTGTAAAACAGAAACAAAACATTCAAAGCAACTCGTGGCATGTCTTTCATACAAAAATGCAATCAAATAAGGAGTACAATCAACAGATATATGGATTGTCTTTGTGATGTATATAACTTAGGCACATTTTTATTATATTTCCTGTTCTATATTTATGGATCTTCACATGCACAGATAGAGTGAACCTATTTACCATCAAATCATCTTACTATTGACTCCAGAAGAAAATAAGTTGCGGTGTATGATTACAATATGCACGTTACGTGATTATAACCTGCCTCATGCAGGTATTTTGGCTGATGCATGCATGCATCAGTCAAAAGACAGGCATGAGGCAGGTTAGGACAATAGCATTATTTGTACTGGTCATGGGGATGGGGAGGGATTCAGCTGCTGACTCACAGTCAGTAATTTAGTAATTATGCTTCTTTTCCCTGAAGTGGCTGTTTATTGTGCTCAGTGAGATTACGTATTCGATATGAAATTACATATTATGTAAACAATCTGCCAAACAGTGCAGTAAGAAGACAATTTCAAATAAACTTAAATAAGAAATTGCAAAAAGTATGGTGATGGTTCTAAAATTAGTACTATACATTGGTGTGTGTAGTACTAATACAGTTTCTCCCAAAGAATCATTTCTACCATACTTAAAGAAATTCTTGAGAAAACTGAAGTAAGTGATCAGTCCAATATAATTCATATGGAAATATGAATTTATACCCAGTAGAAAGATTTTTGCTACTGGGTATAAATGACCACCCTTCTTGTTCACTAATCCAAGTTGTCTATACATTTCTTCATCATCACCACCCCTCCACATTCCTGACCAATAGCAATATCTTCCTAAATATCTCTTCCTGTCAACCTTTTTTAAAGAAATCTTCCATTTGATTTGCTACCATCCAAGTTAAAATGCATGGTCACTTTCACTAAGTGGAAGAATAACAGTTCTCATTTACAGATCATTATTATATACTATATTTGCCAGCATATAAGATGCACTCCCTTTTCTGTACACATTTTTTAGGAAAAAATGATTTTTTTTTACTAATACAAAGTCACATTTTCATATACGAGTAGCCAAAAGGTGTCATGCCTTATTATTAGAATACTCTGGATTAGAGCTTCTATATACCACTCTTCTATATATATCATTAGCTTTTATATACGAGTTGCCTCAGTCCTGAAAATAGTTCAGGCACAAACTTGTTTGCTTACACTTGGATAAAGGATTAAACCAAGAATATAATTTCTTGATATCTTTAATTTATAGTATAACCAAGTGGAAAAACTTACAAACTATCTCTAATCCAGAGTATTTTAATAATAAGGTAGGACAACTTTGGCTACTTGTATACGAAAATATGACTTCTACATTACTTCAACATTAGTATCACTTCTGGGTCTGGCTTCCATTGATGAGATCTCAATAAAGGTCGAAACTGGTCTGTGTAGCGACCCATCCCATAATGCATAGCATTATACATGTCTGTAAGGATATGTGCTTTGCATTATGGGAAACTAAGGCAAGTGATGTGACGTCATTAGCTTCTTTATATGCGTTGCCTCAGTCCTGAAAATAGTTCAGGTACAAACTTGTTTGCTTACACTTGGATAAAGGATTAAACCAAGAATATAATTTCTTGGTATCTTTAATTTACAGTATAACCAAGTAGAAAAACTTACACAACTTCAAGATTAAGCTCCATTCACTATTCATCTTGCTTTTCCCAAATATGCTCTCTTTCTATTTTCAAAGATAGCATATGCACATATGTTTGCTTTGATATCTAATGTCACAGAGCACATTCATCTTAAAATCTCCTTTTTTTTAATCTTCTTTGGCTAAAAATTTTTTAGCCTAATTTCCTCAAATTGTAGCTGTCTGTAATGTTCTGCTAATATTAATCACCAACCATTCTGAATGAACTTTTTAAACTTTTCTTTCCTCGTGTATTAATTTTCCTAGTCTAGCTTTTGTAAACCATTTGTATCATCTTGTAGTGATGTGCATTAACAGACATTGAATTACATGTATCCTTAGTTTAAGTTTAACCCCCCCCCAATGCAATGTTGTAAACATGCTGATATTTTTAGAAAGGAGACAACAATGTAGATATTAGCTAAAATAATTTACTTTTTTTTTGCCTATATTTTGCTTAGTCAAACAGACATCTTCTAAGAAAAATAAACATGCACTAATGTGTGCATGTAAGCACTACATGAGAAAATTAGACTCAGCAAGGAAGGGGGAGGGGTGAACTTCATCTTAAAGAAACCACTTAGTTGGCATGATAAGGAGCTATTGAGAGTTTAATTTAAGATGTAAGATAGTTTCCTAGATGCATAATAGTTTTATGCATCCATAAAATTATTGGCAACATCGACATTCTTTGCAATAAGTTATGGTCATAGTCAGCTGTGATTTTTTTAAAATCATATTTGCCATCTATAAGTGTTTTTTGACTGCTAAATAATCTGAGCATGTTTATAATTAACTGTGTGCATAGTTGAGTTTTTATTTTAAAATTATATATATATATATATATATATATATATATTGTGTGTGTGTGTGTGTGTGTGTGTGTGTAACATGATGTTACAGTGAGTAGTTTGAATTTGACATAGAAAATTTCTTTGATGCTGTATAAATGTGTTGGTGAATGTAAATAGTTTATGGGAAAAGGAGATAATGTTGGAGGTTTAATGGATTTTTTTCCAACACTCAGAAAGGATTAAAAAGAATTTAATACTTCCTATATTTCGTCCAAGTCACTAGGACATCTACGGGGATTACAAAAATAACTAATGTAACATAACACAAATATCATACAATACTAAGCCCAACCACGTGGGTGACACTAAAGTCCTATCTAGGTGGAGCGTCCTCTAAGGGCGGTTGTAGGTGGCCTGGAATATAAAGTAGGATCTCTGGTGATGAGTGTTTCCCAAATTTTCGGAAATTTATGCAACCGTATTTATTAAGATTTGGTTGATTTCTAAGAGCTGCTGCTTCTAAGAATAGTCTCTCTTTCTTGAATTTGCTGTGATGGAACATGGTGGTTTTCTTCCATGATACTCTGTGGGTGGTGTCCAAGACATGGTCAGCCAAGACGGAATGACCTTAGTTGTGTTTACAGATGTAAGACTTGTGTTCCTCTAGGCAGATGGATGCTGATCTGCCTGTCTGTCCAAAGTACACCATCTTACAGGAACAGGGTACTTTGTAAACTCCAGGCAGAGAGAGAGAGAGAGGAAGGACCTGATCTTTCGTAGAACGGATAAGGGTAGCAAGTTTGCGGTGGGGCTTATATGCTGTGTGTAGGTTGTACTTTTTTAGAATCTTGGCTATTTTTTCGGATGTGCCATGGATGTAAGGTATGGTGATGGCATTTTTAAATTCTTATTGATGAGAGTAATGCCACAGTCGTTCTTAATACCAGTGAATACAATCACAAAATGAATATTATCCTCCCCGATCGCGCTTCCTACATCCCGCTAGAACACGACCCCACAAAAACACAAGTTAAAAAAATTAAAAATCTTACTTAAAAAGTATCTTCCTGGCCCCCCGATATCACGAAAAAACTTAAACCTTTCCGCTCCCATTCCCCCCCCCCCCCCCAAATTTACGGCTTACCAGAAATCCACAAACTCAATTCCCCACTCAGACCTATAGTAGATGCCACCAATGCACCTTGCTACAGACTGTCTAAACAGTTGGCCAACCCACTTTAAAGCCCTCATAGAAAATTTAACCATGAATAAAGCAGGCATATTGGTAAGCTTTGATATCTCCTCTTTATTTACTAATATTCCCTTAACTGACACCTTATCTCTCTTACAAAAAAGTTTTCCCTTCTGACATCTTAGATCTCTTTTCCTTTGCCATTAACTCGTATTTTTCTTGGAAAAACAAAATCTACAAGCAGATAGAGGGAACCGCCATGGGTTCCCCCCTTGCCAATTTCTATATGGAAGATTTTGAAAAATGAGCCACAGACTCAGCCCCACTCAAACCTTCGATCTGGCTAAGATATGTAGATGATGTGTTCTCTATTTGGCCTCATGGCCCAGACACATTAGACTCCTTCCTCAGTCATCTCAATAGCCTACATCCAAGAATCCAGTTTACTATGGAAAAGGAAAAGAACAATTGTTTACCCTTCCTAGACACCTTAGTCACACGCCTGCCTAATGATACACTTGCCTTCACTGTATACAGAAAACCCACACACACAGGCAGATACATTCACAAACTCTCACACCACCACCCCTCTCAACAATATGGCATTATTAAAACTCTTACCAAGAGAGCCCACAATCTTTGTTCCAGTGGAACCGCCCTCACTACTGAGCTTAACTACATACACAACACTTTCCTCTCCAATGGCTACAGCGATCACAGTATCAAAAAAATAATCAGTTCCTCTCCCATTCCCGGTCCTTCTTGTCAACAAGAATTTAAAAATGCCATCACCATACCTTACATCCGTGGCACATCCGAAAAAATAGCCAAGATTCTAAAAAAGTACAACCTACACACAGCATATAAGCCCCACCGCAAACTTGCTACCCTTATCCGTTCTACGAAAGATCAGCTCCCTCCTCTCGCTCTGCCTGGAGTTTACAAAGTACCCTGTTCCTGTAAGATGGTGTACTTTGGACAGACAGGCAGATCAGCATCCATCTGCCTAGAGGAACACAAGTCTTACATCTGTAAACACAACTAAGGTCATTCAGGCTTGGCTGACCATGTCTTGGACACCACCCACAGAGTATCATGGAAGAAAACCACCATGCTCCATCACAGCAAATTCAAGAAAGAGAGACTATTCTTAGAAGCAGCAGCAGCAGCTCTTAGAAATCAACCAAATCTTAATAAATATGGTTGCATTAAGCTTCCGAAAATTTGGGAAACACTCATCACCAGAGATCCTACTTTATATTCCAGGCCACCTACAACCGCCCTTAGAGGACGCTCCACCTAGATAGGACTTTAGTGTCACCCACGTGGTTGGGCTTAGTATTGTATGATATTTGTGTTATGTTACATTAGTTATTTTTGTAATCCCCGTAGATGTCCTAGTGACTAGGACGAAATATAGGAAGTATTAAATTCTTTTTAATCCTTTCTGAGTGTTGTAAAAAATCCATTAA
This sequence comes from Typopeltis vanoorti, assembly GCF_054136105.1. Classification (NCBI taxonomy): domain Eukaryota; kingdom Metazoa; phylum Arthropoda; class Arachnida; order Uropygi; family Thelyphonidae; genus Typopeltis; species Typopeltis vanoorti. The sequence goes on from NC_143556.1 coordinate 140,458,851, forward strand.
ACCTTCAACATTATGTCTTCACAACACTTAAGTCTCTATACACGGAAGGGAAAAGGAGATGTCAGAATTATGTGCTGATTAAGCAGACTGCAGCATGTGTAGTAGTGGGTGATGAGTTTTAGAAGGAATATGATAAAAAAAATAGAGCTATTAAAGTGCAAAATGAGGAGTGAGAGAGATTGCAAGCAAATGATCTGCAAGTGACCGAAATAAGAGTACTGCATGAGGTTAGATATTTTAGATATTTTAAGGCTATAACAAGTAATTTACAATCACACATCAAGGTTGGAGAAACAAAAAGGATATGAAAATAAGTGAAACACAAGAAGAAATAAAAAAAAAGATTCAAGAACGTACAAACTGATGACAAGAATGCCATATATGTTGATTCTACGATTAGGAATGTGCTGGATGAATAAGATATGAAAGCATGTTTTCCAGAAGAAAAGATTTGTCACATAACTAAAGCTATATTCATGTTACACACTCTATATTGATTTATTTGCCACCACTCCTCATTCAACAACTCTTTCATATTATCTATCACTGAATACTTCTTTCGAGGCCTGTGTAGCTCAGTGGAAGTGGCGCTTATGTCCTCTGCACTTGGTCACTTGAAGTCAGACTTAAGTTCAAGTCTAGTCGCTGACTAGAGGAACTTTTTCTAAGCCTTTCTTCGACCGATTCCCGAGTTAGTTGATCTCTGTCACGGGCAAGTGGGTTTTTCCTCCTGGAAACTCGGGTTTTTATCCCGTAAACTCAAGAAAATCGACCGTAGTACCCACATTATTTCAGAGAGTAACATATCTTGTTAGGGTTAGGTACCAAGAGATGGCAGCACTTGTTTGCCAGCCTCTTTATCGGTGGCTGCTATAATTAGTGATAGACATGGACCAGCTATCTCTGATTGGCTACTGGTGGAGATTGAACTGTCCACTCAGTCTCCAAAAGCTAGATAGGGTATAAAGGCCTTGCCTACTCCCTATAAGGGGATAAGAGGCGTTAGCTGATTTATTTATTTTTTTATTTTGAATACTTCTTTCAAATAATCAGCATTCAAATAAAGAATACTTCTTTTAAATCATTCATTCTAACCAACAGTCATAGCATCCACTAGTTCTGCTTGCTTATAAGCAAGTAGAACTAGTGGATGCTATGAAGTCTCCTATGACAGATAATATGAAGATTTGTTGAGGCAAAAAACAAACAGAAAAAGTGTCAAGATTGTGAGGCTGATGTGGTATGATAGAAGCCAGCTGAGGCAAAGAACAGTGGTTGCAAATAAATCAGTGCAGAGAGTAAGAGAAATGATGTGCAGTATGCTGACAGGGAGTGTCACTGATGATCAAAAGTATTTATACTTGAAGGATTAAATGGGTTTGGTATTAAGTGCTAGGTGAAATTAGTTCAGTGAAAGGATGAATGTGAATCCAGGAAACTAGATGTGTCTGGGTAGTTGAATGGGTGCATTGAAGTAATGACACAGAGAGTGGGAATGATATATTTTAGGGATGGTCCCAGGAATGGTGACAAGAGTTTTGCCAACAAAGAAACATGAAAACTATTGATTTGGTTGAGGAATCAACTCCAACTTCCAGTTTGAATTAGCTGTGTTTTAAGAGTTAGCTGAACACTTGTTGGCCTGGCAGTTCATGTGACTATCATGTATACTAAGGTGACCAATCGTCCTCCTTTAGGGAGGACAGTCCTTTTGTAGGTTCTGTCCTTTCTCGAAAAGTGTCTTCTTACCTGTCCTCCTTTTCGATATTTTAAAACTAATCTGTTAATCTCTGTATTCAGAGATGCCGCACCAAACTGTTACGTGTCATGTGATGGTACAGTTCGGAAAGACGCGATTATGAAACGCATGTGCAGGGCATAGGAGAACTTCACGTGTCTCGCACCATTACGCACTTCACTTTGTTTACTTTATCTCTATATTATACTTCGTGTTTATTTCTAACGGAAATATGAAATTATTTCTTTCTCAGTGAATATTATACTCAGGTAAGTACAATTCACGTTTTATTAATTCATTAATTCAATTTTATACAACCCTGTTTTCAACACAAGTGTAAAATAATTTAAATATAGATTTAGTAAAGTTTTAGCACTTTTGTTATTAAAGTTTTAGTTTTAATTATTAATTTTATTTATTCATAATATGCTTGCATCGTTCGTGTGGCTCTATATTTTATTTTTAATTTTTAATTTCATTTAAGGGATGGAAAATCAAGAAAGAGGAAATGCCATTTCAATGATCAATTGAAAAAGGAATTTTCACTCCTCATATCAAAGAGAGACAACATTGTTTTCTGCAATATTTGCAGAGGAGAATTTTGTATTGCAGTTGGAGGCAGAGCAGCTATAACGAAACACTTGAACACCAACAAACATAAGCAATCATTAGATGCATCAGCTTCCAGTAGTAAAGTAACCTATTTTTTTAAAACTTCTAATTATTCTGAAGATGAAAAACAGTTAGCTGTAATGGAGGGAACATTTGCATTTCATACCATAATTCACAAAGTTTTCATAGTATGGATTGTACAACTAAATTATTGAAAAAGTTTCACAATGCTAAATTTTCATGTGCCAGGACAAAATGTGAGGCTATTATTAAATCAGTATTTAAAAATTACTGTGATAAAATACTTGCAGAAGACTTGAAAAATGCAGCATTTGTAACGGTTTTATCTGATGCATCAAATCATAATGAAACCAAATTGTATCCAATACTAGTAAGGTATTATAATGTTACCAAGGGCATTCAAGTAAAAATTTTAAATTTAGAATCCATTGAGGGCGAAACTGCTGAAATTTTCAAACCAGCTATGCAGAGTAATAAATGAAAACAATTTGAAATCTAAAGTTGTTGCACTAACAGCTGATAATACAAACACAAATTTTGGTGGGCGAAGACGCAAAGGAGTGAATAATGTCTATGTAAAATTACAAGATTTACTCCAAAAGAAAATACTAGGAATAGGTTGTAATGCACATATTTTGTCAAATGCAATCAACACAGCGTCATGTGCCATGCCAATTGATGTAGAAATAATAATAATGACAATTTATTTGTATTTTAGTCGTTTTACTGTTCGTGTGGCTACTTTAAAACAATTTTGTGAAGACACAAATGTTGAATACAAAAAACTTTTAGGATATTCAAAAGTTAGATGGCTCACTCTAACACCTGCTATAGAGCGTGTTTTACAATTATTTGAGCCTCTCCATTCATATTTTTTAAGTTTAGACAAATGTCCAAAAATTCTGGAATCTTTTTTCAATTATGAATTATCAGAGATATTAATGTATTTTGTACATAATCAGGCATCTATTTTCCACAAAACGATTCAAAAGATTGAAGGTGAACATATTTCAGCTACAGAAGTTAGTCTTATTTTGAAGGATTTTGTCCTTCAACATAAATCACGATTTGAATAAAAATTTATTCCTTTAATAATAAAAAGAAAATTGTCAAACTTAGAGGAATCAAATCCGGGCATAATGGAAAAGTTTACCAAAGAAGTGCAGAATTTTTACCAAACATGTTTCCAATATGTTGAAGAATGGTCTGAAACAAATATCACAGGAAATAACAGTTTTCAATGGTGTTTTTTGACTTCATCGCAAGTAAATTGGGCAGATATTGAAAATTGTGTTGAGTTTTTATCGAAAGAAATGTCTGATATTAAAATCAATGACAATTGTCTGTTTGAAGAAATTAGAAGACAATGTATATTTAAATTCTGATAAATTAGAACAATGGGAAAATCAACATGTTGAAATTGATAAAAAGATGGGTGGAAATATTTAACCATTTCAAAAATGAACACATTCCATATGAAAATTTAGTTATTCTTGTTGAATTTACATTGTGCTGCCCTGGAACTAATGCAGCAGTTGAAAGAGTTTTTTCAATTGGTAATGATTTTTGGACAAGTGAGAAATCAAGATTGAATGTTGATACTCTAGCTGCAGCACTTACCGTAAAATTCAATATGAAGGATATTTCTTGCTCGGAAATTTCAAATATATTGTTAGAAAATGATATATTGACAAAAAATATTCATTCAATGGAAAAATACTCATTTAATTAAATAATTAAAAGGGATGTAAGCATAATTAGTGTATTTTTGTTTAAATTAATAAAATGTTTCATTTATTTACGTTGTACTTTTTTCTTAAATTTTTTCGTCCTCCTTTTCATTGTAAAAAAATTGGTCACGTTATGTATACACACTAAAGCCAGATGCATTAGGAATAAAGACAATAAGTGCCTTGCAATGGGTAGCTGTAATAGGACCAAAAATGATTGGTATCAGTGAGACCTGGATAAGAGGAGGATATAATTACAGCAATGCACAAATAGAATGTGATGGATTCTGCATAGTTAGGGATGGCAGAGAAGATAAGAAGGGCAAAGAATAATGCTATTAATTGCAGAGGAATAAAATTAACCCATGCTAGATATCTCAAATTGTAGAAATAATGTGTGATACAGGGAATGGATTCAAGGACATTTGGTGTGAGATAGGTGTTAAGAGGACAAAATATACAAATAGGTGCTGCTAGAGACCAGGATCATTTGAAGAAAACTGTGCAATGCATGGATAGAGAAATCTTATGGATAGAAGGAAGACTATCATTATAGACAATTGTAACTACTGGGATACAGATGGGTGGGAGGAAAAGATCATGGAAAGAGAATTTATAGAAAACGTACTGAGCAAGGGACTACCTTAAACAGCATGTAATGGAAGTGACTCATAGTATAAGAACACTGGATCTAGTATATGGCATCTGAGAATCTCTCTCTGTAAAAGATGTGACCATTATACTTCTAACTCGTGTGAGTGATCATGTAGTTCTGACCTGAAAGGTGGCAGGCAATGCATGACACTAAGAAAGGACATAAAAAGAGGTCAGATATTAATAATAATAATAAGTAGACTATAAGATAGATGATTATAATGCACTGAGAAAGTAGTTTGAGGCACTGCATAGGCATGAAAAGCTGCATAGCAGAGGAATCAATAGTGCACAGAATTAAATCAAAGAACATCTGAAGGAATCTATTTGACTGCATTCCCAGAGTCAGGAAAATAATTCCTAAAATAAAAAAAATAATAATAAAATAAATCTGCTAATGCCTTTTATTCCTCTATAGGGAGTAGGCAAAGCCACTTTAATCTTATCTAACTTTTGGAGACTGAGAGGGCAGTTCAATCTCCTGGTAGCCAATCAAAGATAGCTGGTACAAGACTATCACTAATTATAAATGGCAGCCAATGAAGAGATGGCTGAAAAGTACTGCCATTTCATGGTCCCTAAAAATCCTAACATATTTTTATTGTCTGAAATACTGTGGATGGACAGAGTCTATTTTCTTGAGTTTACAAAACAAAAAAAAAAAAGAAGTTTCTGGGAGAAAAAAACCCTGCTTGCCCCATGCCAGAGATTGACTAACTTGGGAACTGGTCAAAGAAAGGCACAGTTCCCTAAGTTCAACTAGAATAGAACTTAGTCCTTTTTTCTACAGCTGTGGATGCAAATGCCACTTCTACTGGACTACAGGAATTAAATAGATGAAAAATACTTCAAAGCTAGAGATGCTTAATAAGAGAATGTTGTGGATTCAATATCATAAGAGTGATAAGGAGGTTCAGGAGCATTATAGAAAGCAGGCTGGGAGAGTGACATCCATGGTGAGAAAGGCAAAATCAAATTATGAAAAAAAGTTACCAAGAGACCAAAGGAAACCCAAGAGAATTTTATTGCCTTTAGCAAACAGAAAGAAGAATGGTTATGAAGGAATAAACTCAGTGAATGTGTACAGCAGAAAAGCATCAGATGTACTAGAAATAGCCAATTTGTTTGGGGCTCAATTTTGTAAGCTATACATTCCAGGCAGACCCATAAGCTCTCTGAATGGTGAGGAGGTATAAAAACTATTACAAGAGCTTGATTCAAATATAGCAGTTGAACTAGATGGGATAATGGCATGGGTGCATAGGAATGTGCAAGAGAATTAGCAATAATCCTGACCTGGTTGTTCAACGTCAATCTCATGAATGATTCCTAATGCAAGATAATTCCATTTTACAAGGATATAGTTAGGACTGATGTAACAAATTAAAGATAAATGAATATCTCTAGGTGTAGTCATCAAAGGTATTGGAGAGCCTTGCTAGGAATTGCATCCAAAGGTGGGAAGAGAGCACCAGAATCCTCTATAGATGACAGCATGGTTTTATTAAAGTTAGATCTTGCTTTAGCAATCTCCTCACATTCAATAACAGTGGGACAGCAGAGACCATATTACTTCAGGATTTTCCCAAACATTTGACAGGATTCTACATAAAGGGTTGTTATACAAACTCAAAGAGATGAATATGCAAAATAAAGTTGATATGGATAGGAGACTGACAGGTATTGGAGAATAATGCATGGAATGGCCTTTCCATGGGTTTCCAAAGTGTAAGTTCTCACAACAGATGTAGTTAGATGATGGTGGAATGCATGATGTGGCTTTGGGGATTCTCTCGAAAAATGTAGATGGACTAAGATTTTGGTCTCACGAGAATGATAGTAATTGCCTGATGAGAGTTGAATTTAATGAGTTCTTGAGTTTGCCTATTAAGATGGGTCATAATTTTGCTGAATGGTCATGACACTAGGAACGCAAAGATAAGGAAACTAGAGCTATTAAGAAGATGCAGTGAGCGTGTACATAGACACTAATAAGGCAAATGGTGTATGGGTGGACAGAAAAAGTTGGATTTAGTTTGTGAGGTAGAAAAATCAGAATGGAATGGTCAGTACAAAGTGTTGCGATAGGAAACAGATAAATTTTATGTATACTAATGCAAGAAGCATCCAGAATAAGAGGGAAGAGTTTAGCCATTAGTTAGCTCTTATCAGCCAAAAGTTATTGGTATTAGCTAGAAATGGCCAACAGAATTTGGTAGAGAATAGAATGTGAAGGCTACAGTATTTCATGGAAGATACAGCAAACAAGATTGGGGAGGGGGATATTACTCAATACAAGAATTGCAGCAAAAAAGACTAGCAGCTCAACAAGGGATCAGTGAAATGAACAGCAATACATTTGAGGCCATTTGGTGTGAGATAGATGCTAACAAGACCAAATATATAGTTGGTTGCCGCTATAGGCCAGGGAATGCAAAAGATAGTGTGAATGATATGCATCAGCAAATAAATATCAGGACATAGACTGGAAGGAGGAGAGATCACGTGGGTGAAAGGAAATGGAACTTATGCAGATACTAAGGAACAATTACTTAAGACAGCATGTGATGGATAGCACCAGGGGACTCAAAGTGGATATTGTGATTGCATCAGAGGATATGTCTATAACAAAGGTGGCTACATTGCCACCAGCTGGCAAGAGCGGTCACATAGTTTTGACCTGCAGGTGGCTGAATGCATAGATTTCTCACTAAAGAAGGATTATATGTGGAATTCTAGAGCTGGTAGTTACAAATTCAAGAGACTGCTTGGAGAATGCTACAGAATGACAAATTACAGATGAAGGATGTTATTAGTGCATGGGAAATGGTCAAGGGGTGTTTGAATAAAGGGATAGCAGGAATTAAATGAAACTTAATAAGACCATTAAGCATGTGATGTTACTTAAAAAAAAAAAGAAGCTTGCAGAGGACGTTTAAAGAAAAAGATGATCAGTAGTCTCATGAGCAGTATAAAACACAGGCCAGAAGTGTGACTGGTATGGTAAAAAAAAAAAAGAAAAAAAAAAAAGCACAAGATGAAATTAGCTGATCACTTCAGCAATATGGCCTCTGAATCCCAGAGTCCATTAACACACACTAACAAGCAGAGATAAGAGGTCATCATATGTGTTATGTGTTATCTTGATATGTGTTATCTTGACTACCGTGCACAGATCTGGTCACCTGGGTCCCTTTAAGATGTGGAAAGTGCCCAAATGCAAGTGACCATGATGGTAGCAGGTCGAGAGGATGCTCATTATGAGGACAGATGGAAGATTTGTGGGTTACAGAAATTGGTAGATAGTAAGAAAAGGTGTGTGTGTGTGGGGGGGGGTATAATAGAGACATATAAGTTACTTAAAAGTTGTTACACGATTGACACAGATGAAATTTTTCAGTACATGACTAGTATGTGGAAAATTAGGGGTCATGCGTGGAATTTAAGAAAGAGTTTAGTTAGCAAAGGCATGAGAGCTAGATTTTTTGTTTGGAGGGTGGTGAATGAGTGGATTGGTTGCCAGAGTCAGTTGCAAGGTGCTATATCAATAAATGAGTTCAAAGCAAAATAGGACAAGTATTGTGCAAATGAAGATTAACTTTGGTTTATGTTTGGTTTTTGGAATGTTAGTGGACCACCCATGATGAGTCTGCAGGCTCCATGGAGGTGTCCATAATAATAATTATAAAATGGCTATACTGGCAACATCAAGACATCAGCTCTTAAATCATGATGGAGAGGTACTACCTCTATTGGTAATATTAACAATTACTGCAACTTAGCCATTTGCAGCCTGGTGACAAATTCAAAATAGCTTCTATGAAAATAGATTCAGAAATTAATAATAAACTTGTATTATTATTTTTTTTTCCCCATTTTGATACGCTTCATCTACTAATTAGCATGCCAGTGCAAATAACCTAACAGGCAGGAAGTGGCATGCAAGTCACCATTTGAGAAGTCCTGGTCTAGAGGGTGATATCCAGTGGTTTGTGTTTAACTGATGCAAAGACAGCAAAGGTCACACCGCACCATTCAAAATGTTCAGCAGTACACAAGGTAATACATGGGTTGTGGCTTAAGTGCTGTGAGGACATGATGTTGGGTGTTTAATGGAATATTATCACCACTGGGAAAGGATTAAAACTAATTTTAATGCCTCCAATATTTTGTCTCAGTCACTGAGACATCTTCATGGATTACAAATAACTTTTGTAACAACACACTCAAATACAATACGATACTAAGTGAAACACATGGATGACTCTAAAGTCCTATCTAGGTGGTGCACCTTCGATGGGCATTTATAGGTGGCCATGTTTTGGATACAACCCATAGGATCTCCTGGAGAAAAACCACTTTCTCCATCATAGTAAATTCAAAAAAAGAAAGACTGTTTTTAGAATCTGTGGAGAGACTCAGAAATCAACTGAATTTAAATAAATATGGTTGCATGAAACTTCCCAAAATTTGGGAAACATTAATTATCAAAGATCCCACGTTACATCCTAGGCCACTTATAAACACATAGAGGGCACACTACCACCACCTAGATAGGACTTTAGAGTCACCAATGTGTTTCACTTAGTACTGTATTGTATTTGAGTGTGTTGTTACAAAAGTAATTGGTAATCCCTGAAGATGTCTCAGTGACTGATACAAAATATTGGAAGTATTAAAATTAGTTTTTCCCAGCGCTGATAATATTCCATTAAACCTCCAAAATGACAAAGTAATACACCTGGACAGATGTGTGTGTGTGTGCACATAAATGACAGTGCAGATCAGTTCAACATTGTCAAGTGTAAGGTTATGCATTCTGGACAGAGGGCATTGCAGGCATGGTATTATGTTAATAGGAATTTACTGCAGGTAGTCAATGAAACTAGAGACTTGGGTGCTCTAGTTTCACTCAGTAAATTCTTATTGTTTAGAAGTCACATTACTGCAATGGTTAAGACAGACATTATGTCAGTCATTCTGAGACCAGAGAGACTGACTTTTTCAAATAACTTAATGATTATCTGGCCCACAGAAGGTACCATGTTAAGACATTAATTCTGTTTCAGTTATGATCCGAATTGTTTCCAATTATTTTGTTTCGTGTCTGTGTGCTTGAAAGCTCTGAAGATGCTGGGTAGAAAACTGGCAAAATATTAGTAAGCTCAATAAATGAATGTATTTTTCTCTCTTGGTGTTGTTTATACCAAGAAGTGCTATTATGAAAAAACAATTACACCTAAGCCTTTCTATATGTATAAGAAAAATAAAGTTATTCTCTCACTTTACAAGGCTTTAATAAGACCACATCTGGACCAATATGTGGAGATATGGTCATATCGACTCCAGAGATAAGATCCAGTGGTAGGTAACTAAGATGATAGTTGGCTACTGGAACTCCATATATAAGAACAGATTGTGGGAATGTGGTCTTCAGAGTTTAAGGAATGGCCTGAGGAAAAGAAATAGCAACAAAGATGTTTGTAAGGGGATCTTACATCATAGAGAGAGATTAGATTCTTCTGCTTACAGCAGGTATTATCTTCCCTGAAAGTTGGGTAAGGGTGTAGATTGGAAGCAAGTGAGAACCACACTCTTCTCACTGTACGATGCATGTGTGTGTGTGTGTGTGTGTGTGGAACTGGCTACCTTTAGATGTGTAGATCTTCAGTGAATGTGTTCAAGGAGAGGTATAACAGGTATTTAAATATCAGTGATTAAGGGACCCTCCCTAGCTGGATCTTTGGATTCCTTGGAGGAAACGTGTAATAATAATAATAATCCAAATTTAGTGAATTCAAGGAAGAACATGTCTTTCTATCCTATGTTTACTTTTACAGAAGTAAACATAGACTGTTTACGTCTGTGAAACAGTCTACGTGTACAAGATGGGAGGAAATGATAGTATTTTATTGATCACGTGGGACATAGCTGTAACAATTTTCTTAAACAGCAGCTGTAACCAGTGCTAGCTTAACACAATAAGCAGGCAATGCATCACATTTGGGTGCCTTCTTCGAGGGGTGCTAAAGTGAATAGAAAAAATAAAATAAAACATTTTAATATTAGTGTTTATTAAATGTTGGTGCTCAACTTAAAATTGTATCAGGGCACCAAGACCAGTAGAGCCGGAACTGGCTGTAACAGTTATTTCCAAAGAAAGTTTTCACAATGTAACACCAATACAAGGAATAGTAGTGTGATGTATATATACACACAGTACATATGCATATATAATATATATATGCATCACATACACCTCTGTATGGCTACCTGTATGGTGTGAAAGCCAAGAATATATCAAGTTAATATATAAAATAACCTGTTTAAGAAGGGCAGACTATTCTTCTTTTCTTTTTTGTATTGTGAACTGGGTTTTAGGATGCTGGTTGTTCAAATGTCATAAAAAGGAATCTGTTGTATTAAAACTATAATGGTCATACAGAATATGATTCCTTTCTATGACATTTAAACAACCAGCATCCTAAAACTCAGTTCACAATACAAAAAGGAAAGAAGAATAGTCTGCCCTTCCTAATGTCTGCCTCATAAATGGTCTGTGTGTGTCTGTGTGTGTGTTGGTGTATTGGTGGGGGAAAGAGAGCACTGTTTTTCAAATGACTTCACAAAGTTTAGAAAGTGGAAATTATGAGTAGAGCTATATCCTCAATTTGTATATTTTTCTTATCAAATGAAATAGCAGAGTTTATGGTGAATAAAACTGGGCTGAGACATAGGAAGACAATTCATTTTGGATTAATTCTAAGGTGAATAAGTGGAACATTCACTTAACTGCTGACAGTTAACTTCTCTATGCAACAAAGAAAATATTTTACATAAGACCAATTTTTGTTTGTGGATTCTGGGTAGCCAATATATCTGAAGAGGTTCAGAATTATATGAGCTTAATTTATCTGAGGGGTCCTTAAGGGTCAAAGCTGTATAACTGAGAGGAGACCTCCACATAGCCTTTAAAGGAATATGGAGAACAGACCGGAGCTTCTGACCTAATGTCCAATCCTCACTTTCTCATATTGCAAACTGTTAGGTATCTACCTGAATACTGAATGAACAAGGATGGGCTGACAATTTGGGATTTAGCAGACCAAATTGTATTCTTATTGGCTTAAACCAATATAGAAAATGATGGTACAACATGACAAAATTTCATGCCGGCTGGGGTGTCGCCCGGTTAAACAAGGCCCCGGTTGTTTTCACCAAGGAACCAAGGTGAACAGCGAAAAGTCAACAACTGGAACAAATCTGAAAGCACATCCCAACTCAACATCACCAGAGATAAAGATCAGTACTAACAACATAAGAAGCCTGAATGGCAAAGAAATGGAACTAGCTAAGGAATTAGATAAGTGCCAGATCAACATAATACGGGTGACTGAAACAAAAAAGACAAAAACTGGTGAGATCTTTCTGAACAATAAATACAAAATGTTATATTCAGGAAATGACAATCAAGGAAAAGAAGGAGTAGCCATAGCATTCAACATAAAATACGAGGCTAATCTTCTTGAATGGCAGGCAGTCTCAAGTGGAGTGATGTGGGCAAATGAGACTTATTTGTGCCTATGGTTCCACAGAAGGTTCTACTAATGTATAAGTAGAGGAATTTTTTTAGGCTTTAGAAAAAGCAACTGACACAACGAAAAAGGAAAAGTTGGTCCTTGTTGGGGATCTAAATGGCAGAGTAGGAAATGATTGTTAGACATACAAAAATATTTTGGGAAAATTTGGAGAAAAGAGCAAAGCCAATAATAATGGCAAATGCCTGTTGGATTTCTACTCAGGTCATGGACTGGTTATTACTAACACCATGTTCCAACATAAAAATGTGCACAAATTCACATGGAGAGAAGAGGCAAGGTATAAGAAAAGTCTCTTTGACTATCTTATTGTTGATAGTGATGTTTTCTCCCTGGTGCAGGATACCAGAGTGTACAGAGGATTTGAAATTGGAAGCGATCATTGTTTAGTCTTGGGCAGGATAAAATTGAATTTTGTATTGAAAAGAATAACATATAAGAAAGTTTTAAAGCGAATAAACGTTGTGCAACTTTCAGATGTGATGTGTAGACTAAAATACACAACGATTATTGAAGAAAAAATGAAAGAGTTTGAGAACAGGAATCAAACCTTGGAGATTCAGTAGCAAGCCTTGAAGAAAACCCTGATTGATTCAGCCAGAGAGGCATGTGTGAGGATGTCTGCAAGGATAGAAAATTCAGACCTCCATGGTTGACACAGAAAGTTAGAGAGGCAGTGAAGGAAAAGAAGAAAGCACATCAAAAATTCCTGGCAAATAAGTCAGCTTGTGCTCTTAGAGAATACAGAAACAAATGTAAGAAAGCTAAACATTGTGTAAAATTAGCTAAACAGAAGTCATGGGAGGACTTTGGCAAGAACATAGAAAATAAATATCAAGAAGGTGGTAAGATATTGTGCAGGTTGTTGAAGAGGCTTAGAAATTGAGGAAAGAGTGCTATAAAAGAAGTTAGAGATGATAAAGGTTACATGAAAACAGGAGAAAACGATATCCTTGAAGTATGGAGTAATTACTTCGAAAAATTGCTAAATGAAACTAGCAGTGATGAGAGTACAGTGATAAAAAAACACTGACCAGGCATGCAATCAGGAATACATATCCATGCTTGAAGTAGAAAAAGCCATCAAAAGTCTGAAATGTGGAAAGGCAGCTGGAGTAGATGATATTAGAATAGAAATGCTCAAGTATGGAGGTATAAAAGTTTTATAGTGGCTACACTGCATAGTTCAGAAGGCCTGGATAGAAGGACGAATTCCAGATGATTGGAGTAGAGCTCTCATAGTACCCATATATAAAAAGGGAAATAAAACTGATTGTGAGAATTAGAGAGGTATTTCTCTACTGAGTGTTCCTGGAAAGATTTATGCCAGTATACTTGAGAAATGGTTCAGAAGGATTGTGGAAGAGAAGCCTGGTGAGGAACAAGCTGGATTCAGGCCAAATAATGGCTGTCAGGATCAGATATTCACTTTACGACAAATAGTTGAAAAGTCATGGGAATAAAACACAGATCTGTATTTAAGTTTTGTAGATCTGGAAAAAGCATATGACAAGGTGCCAAGAGAGAAGCTATTCAATATGCTACAGTTATATAGTATCAATGGGGCATAATATCAATCAATACTTAATTTTTTAGTATTGATTGATATTATGCCCCATTAATTGCTGATATTATGCCTCTAATTGCTGACTTACAACTCAGCAATCCTAATTGCTGAGTTGTAAGTCAGCAATTAGGATTGAAGGAAGCAGGAAAATGGTTTAATGTTAAATCTGGTGTGATACAAGGATGTACATTATCCCCTCTGTTATTCATTATCTATATGGATTACATTATGAAGGAAAGTGGTATTAAACATGATATCAGAATTGGAGATGTTAATATCAGCTCTTTGCTCTATGCGGATGATGTTACACTTCTAAATAAATCAGCTACTAGTTTGCAAGAGTCCTGACTAAACTGAATAACTGTTGTAATAGATATGGTATGAAGGTGAGCATTAAAAAAACAAAGATAATGAAAATAAGTAGAATTGTTGAAAATGTCAATTGTGTTGTGAACGGAGAACTTGTGGAACAAGTAAAACATTTCAGCTACTTGGGCACGATTTTTAGTGAAGATGGTAAATTAAATATGGAAATAGACAACAGAATCAACAAAGCTGGTATAATAGGAAGTCAACTGAATAAATTCATATGGAATAAGAGAGAAATTAGTCGAAACACTAAATTAGCTGTATACAAGACAGTGTTCAAACCAGTTTTAACTTATGGATCTCAGAGCTGAGTCAGAAGTAAAGCACTTGACCAAAGACCAGAGATGGCAGATAGAGTCCTGAGAAAGATTATAGGCGTGAACAGATGGCATCAATCGCAATATCATATTAAAAATGAGGATATTAGGAAAGAACTTGACATTGTCAACATCCAGGAATGCATTAGCAGAGCTAATCTCCGGTGGTATGGTCACTTAAACAGAATGGACGAGGAAAGATTAGCAAAATAAGTGTTCTCTGCTAGGTCGACAGGAAAACGACCCAGAGGAAGACCAAGATATAGGTGGATTGATACGGTACAATGTGCCTTGGACGATAGAAATATAAGATCTGATAATGATAATATTGGAGTCTTGACAAGTGACAGACTGATTTGGATGAAAATTGTAGATAGGAAGTTAGTAACGATGTAAATTTTTCATGTAGTACTATCATATCCTGTACACCCCTTGAGGGTACATGTCAGGGATTTGATGATGATGATGATAATTTATCTGAAACATTCACATGGAAAGAAGTGACATATTGGAGAAATTGGTGAATAGTTTTTAATCTCATCATCATCATCAAATTCCTGCCATGTACCCTCAAGGGGTGTACAGGATGTGATAGTACTACATGAAAAATTTACATCATTACTAACTTCCTATCTACAATTTTCATCCAAATCAGTCTGTCACTTGTCAAGACTCCAATATTATCATTATCAGATCTTATATTTCTATCGTCCAAGACACATTGTACTGTATCAATCCACCTATATCTTGGTCTTCCTCTGGGTCGTTTTCCTGCTTTTCTTCCACAATTCTCAACCGTTTCTCAAGTATACTTGCATGGATCTTGCCAGGAACACTCAGTAGGGAAATACCTCTGTAATTCTCGCATTCAGTTTTATTTCCCTTTTTACATATGGGTACTATGAGAGCTCTACTCCAGTCATTGGGAATTCATCCCTCTGTCCAGGCTTTCTGAACTATGCAGTGCATCCACTGTAAGACTCTTATACCACCATACTTCAGCATTTCTGGTCGAATATCATCTACTCCTGCTGCCCTTCCACATTTCAAGCCTTTGATGGCTTTTTCTACTTCTAGTATGGATATGTATTTCTGACTGCATGCATGGTCAGTGTCTTTTACCACTGTGCTGTCATCACTGCTTGTTTCATTTAGCAGTTTTTCAAAGTAATTACTCCATACTTCAAGGATATCTTTTTCTCCCATTTTCATGTCACCTTTATCATCTCTAATAGCTTTTACAGCACTCTTTCCTCCATTCTTAAGCTTCTTCAACAACCTCCAGAATATTTTGCCACCTTCTTGATATTTATTTTCTATATTCTTGCCAAAGTCCTCCCATGACTTTTGTTTAGCTAGTTTTACACAGTGTTTAGCATTCTTGCATTTGTCTCTATATTCTCTAAGAGCACGAGCTGACTTATTTGACAGGAACTTTTGGTATTCTTTCGTCTTTTCCTTCACTGCCTCTTTAACTTCCAGTGTCCACCAGGGAGTTCTGATTTTTTTATCCTTACAGATAATCTCACCACATGCCTCTCCGGCAGAATCAATCAATGTTTTCTTCAGAATTTGCAACTGAATCTCCAAGGTTTGATTCCTGTTCTCAAACTCTTTCATTTGTTCTTCAATAATCTTTGTGTATTTTAGCCTACAGTTTACATCTGAGAGCTGCTCAACTTTTATTCGCTTTAAAACTTTCTTACATGTTATTCTTTTCAATATGTAATTCAATTTTATCTTGCTCAAGACTAAATAGTGATCACTTCCAATTTCAAATCCTCTGTACACTCTGGTGTCCTGCACCAGGGAGAAAACATCACTATCAACAACAACATTGTGAATGAGACTTTTCTTATTCCTTGCCTCTTCTCTACATATGAATTTGTGCACATTTTTATGTTGGAACATGGTGTTAGTAACAACCTGTCCATGTCCTGAGCAGAAATCCAACAGATGTTTGCCATTATTATTAGCTTTGCTCTTTTCTCAAAATATTTTTGCATGTCTCACAATATCATTTCCTAGTCTGCTATTTAGATGCCCAACAAGGACTAACTTTTCCTTTCTCATTGTGTCAGTTGCTTTTTCTAAAGCCTCAAAAAATTCCTCCACTTCTACCTTAGTAGAACCTTCTGTGGGACCATAGGCACAAATAAGTCTCATTGTCTAGTTCCCCATTCTGATATCTGATATGAGAATACGTCACTCTACTTGAGACTCACTGCCATTCTAGAAGATTAGCCTCTTATTTTGTGTTGTATACTATGGCTACTCCTTCTTCTCCTTGATTTTCATTGCCTGAATATAACATTTTGTATTTATTGCTCAGGAAGATCTCACCAGTTTTTGACTATTTTGTTTCAGTCGCCCCTATTATGTCGATCTGGTACTTATCTAATTCCTCAGCTAGCTCCATTTCTTTGCCATTCAGGCTTCTTACGTTGATAGTACCGATCTTTTACTCTGGTGATGTTGAGTTGGGGTTTATTTTCAGATTTGTTCCAGTAGCTGACTTTTTGCTGTTCGCCCTGGTTCCCTGGCGAAAACAACGGGGGCCTTGTTTAACCAGGCGACGCCCCAGCCAGCATGAAATTTTGTCATGTTGTACCATCATTCTATATTTTGGTTTAACCAATAAGAATACAATTTGGTCGGCTAAATCCCAAATTGCCAGCCCATCCTCGTCCGTTCAGTATCCAAGTAGATACCCAACAGGGTGCACCACGAGAAGGTGAGGATTGGACATTAGGTCAGAAGCCCTGGTCGGTTCTCCGCATTCCTTTAAAGGCTATATGGAGGTCTCCTCTCAGTTATACAGCTTTGACCCTTAAGCACCCCTAGTTTTTAATCTGTGTAGCGTAAACGTGTACTATAGCAAACGATGCGCCCAATGATGATATATGATGCACCTTAACAAATTATGGAAAAGATTCACTTTAAGTTTCATAAAACCAATACTTTTGCTGACTATTGCAAACATTAGAAGCACAAAACCTCTAGTTAATTGAATTTCCTCACAAAGGACATCACAACTAATGTCACAAAATACAACTGTTGGGCATAACCAGTGGGAAGTACTGCAAAGATTGTGCTTGCTCTACCCCCCCCCCACTTTGTTTTGTATCAAAACTAGAAAATAAAAGTAAGTGGAAAACTGTAGTTGAGATCAGTAAACACATGAAATTGTAAGAAATAGAACAACGGAAACACTAGGAAATTGTACATTGATGACAGAATGACAGGAAATAGAAGAAAGGAAATTATAGTAATAAATTTAGTTTAATCCTTTACCCAAGTGTAAGCAAACAAAGTTTGCACCTGGAAATATCTTCAGGACTGAGGTAAGGTGGTACATCCCTTGGCAACTCATAGCAAAGGTGGACCAAGCTCTCATCACTCCTTGTCTCAGTATCTCCCATAATGCAAAGCACATCTCCTTGTGGACATGTATACTGCTATGCATTAAAGGAAGAGCCACTACCCAGACCGGTTTCGACCTTTTTTGAGGTCTCGTCAGTGGGAGGCAGATCCAGAGTGGTGATACTAAGGCAGAAGCAATAGAGAGGTCATATTTACCTATATGAGTTGCCTTAATGCATAGCAGTATACATGTCTGCAAGGAGATGTGCTTTGCATTATGGGAGATACTGAGACAAGCTTTGTCCACCTATGCTACGAGTTGCCAAGGGATGTACCACCTTACCTCAGTCCTGAAGATATTTTCAGGCACAAAATTTGTTTGCTTATACTTGGATAAAGGATTAAACTAATTTTATTATAGTCTAACCAAGTGCAAAATAAACTTCCAAGAAATTATACAGTGATGATAGAACACAAAGAATTGGCAGGATGAATATACATAAAGCACACAGAACATGATATACAAATGCAAATAATAATGGAAGACATAAAGAAGAGAATATAAGGGTGTGAAATTATAAAATGGGAAATTCGGAATTAAAATGTAAAATTCAAAATGTACATTAGATTATATTAACATCAGTAACGTAAAATATTCATAGTGAATTAAATATCATCATTAACAGAGACCTCCAAGGCAGTCAGGGACTCATCGAGGAAGGCCCATATCACTCACATCAGCTGTTATATTTATTGATAAATTCATTCATATTATCTGCACTCACATCCAACAAAGGCAATCCATTTTCTTCTCTATGAGAGAAATGCACTATCTCTATGATAGAAAAACCTAGCCGATCAGTTTCTTCTACCATAATCCCACTAATATGATATACCATAGGAGATCTGATTACACCAAAATGCCGAACTTTACATTTATACAGTTAGACACATAGTCTTTGCACCACAGATGTGCAATGAGATACTAATTCTTTCCACTTTTGGAGCCTTCCATACTACGAAATTCAAACTGTATAGTCAGGTCAGACATAGCTAGTTCAGCTGAACACTCTTTTAGTATTTGTGTTAATGTCACATCAGTCCCTATTGCTGAATTCTTATTCAGTTTATACAACAGCTTTGTAATCACAGATGTTAGTGGATAAGAAAAAAACAAGTGATATGATAGTGTTTAAGTTAGTGAAGAGATTTTATTGGATTAATACAGAGGAGATTATAAGAAGAGCAGAAGGAGAAGGAGAGAACCAAAAGCCATCGCTGGAATTGTGTAAGCATGGCAGAAGAGTGTGAGGGGATAGATTTTGCACATGGAGAATTGTGGGTGATCACATTACCAGAATATGTTGTTAATGGAAGGACTGTTAAGGATTTTAAGGCGCAATATGATACATATGTTGTTAGTTAAATAAACCTCCAATGATGAATCTGCTGACTTCATGGATGATGTGATAATAATCATGATAAAAAAAGACTGATTAGGTCCTGGATACTGAACAAAAAAGGATGAGCTGGCAATTTTGGATTAAGCTAACCAAACTGTATTCGTATTTGCTTAAATCAAAATATAAAATTAAGTACAACATGTCAGAATTTCATGCCGACTGGGGTGCCGCCCAGTTAAACAAGTTCCCTGTTGTTTTTGCCAGGGAAACAGGGAGAACAGTGAAAAGTCAGCTATTGGAACAAATCCTACACCCCCAACTAAACATTACAGAGTTCAAGATCAGTACTATCAAATACAAAGAATGAATGGCAAAGAAATGGAGCTGGCTGAGGAATTGGATAAGTACCAGATTGATATAATAGGGGTAAATGAAACAAAAAAGACAAAATCTGGTGAGATTTTTCTGAGCAATAAACACAAAATGCTATATAGATTCAGGCAATGACAATCAGGGAAAAGAAGGTGTAACTATAGTACTGAATACAAAATAAGAGGCTAATATTCTTGATTGAGTCCACGCGGTTAGCCTAGCAGTTTTGCGCTTCGCAACCATATGCCTGGGGAAGGAGTGTCCTAGGTTCGATTTCCGTCCATGACGCGAGGAGCTTAAGGATCTTCCTCAGCCATAGCCAAGTTAGCCGGTCTTGGGGGTGGTCAGCAGGGTTTTTTCTGCCAGTTTATCTGGGGTTTTTCATCCCGCAAGCAGGCAAACCGGCCCCGTGAACACCCAGGTTACAGTCATAAATACTTACGGCAAGGAAGGCAACGGGAAACCACCTTGCTCATAATCATCTCTCCCTAGAATGGTAGCATATAGCTACCCTCCCCCGACCGTATGGCAGATGGGAACCAGAAGAATCTTCTTGAATGCAAGCAATATCAAGTAGAAGGATGTGGGCACATATCAGAATGGAAAACTAGACAATGAGATTTATTTGTGCCTATGGTTCCACAGAAGGTTCTCCTAAGATAGAAATGGAGGAATATTTTGAGGCTTTAGAAAAAGAAACTAACACAATGAAAAATGAAAAGTTGGTCCTTGTTGGAGATCTAAATAGCAGAGCAGGAAATGATTGTCAGACATACAAAAATATTTTGAGAAAATTTGGAGAAAAGAGCAAAGCTAATAATAATGGCAAATACTTGTTGGATTTCTGCTCAGGACATGGACTGGTTATTACTAACACCATGTTCCAACATAAAAATGTGCACAAATTCACATGGAGAGAAGAGGCAAGGAATAAGAAAAGTCTCTTTGACAATGTTATTGTTGATAGTGATGTTTTCTCCCTGGTGCAGGACACCAGAGTGTACAGAGGATTTGAAATTGGAAGCGATCACTATTTGGTATTGAGCAGGATAAAATTGAATTTCATATTGAAAAGAAGAACATGTAAGAAAGTTTTAAAGCAAATAAAAGTTGAGCAGTTTTCAGATGTGAACTGTAGACTAAAATACATAAACATTATTCAAGAAAAAATGAAAGAGTTTGAGAACAGGAACAAAACCTTGGAGATTCAGTGACAATTTATGAAGGAAGCATTTATTGATTCAGCCAGAGAGGCTTGTGGTAAAGTTGTTTGCAAGGACAGAATAATCAAACTCCATGGTGAACACAGGAAATTAAAGAGGCAGCGAAAGAAAAGAAGGCAGCATATCAAAAGTTTCTGTAGAATAAGTAAGCTTGTGCTCTTAAGAGAATACAGAGACAAATGTAAGAAACTAAGCATTGTGTAAAATTAGCTAAACAAAAGTCATGGGAACACTTGGGTAAGAACACAGAAAATAAATTATTAGTATTATTATTATGTGACACCTCCAGGGTGTCCAAAGACTCATCGAGGGAGAGTGTGCCAACAGCATCGAACGATTAAACCCCTTCCAACAACAACCGCATGCACTCAAACTTGTTTAACCTTTGGCATGAGCCATTAGTAGCAGAGGCTATATCAATCAACCATCCTTTGCTGGCAATCAAGAAAGTGGCAAAATATTCTGGAGACTGTTGAAAAAGCTCAGAAATGGAGGAAGAGTGCCGTAAAAGGAATTACAGATGATAAAGGTGTCATAAAACTGGTGAAAAAAAAAGATATCCCTAATGTATGGAGTAATTACTTCAAAAAATTGCTAAACGAAACAATCAGTAAGAGTACAGTAGTAAAAAAACACTCAACAGACATGCAATCAGAAATATATATCAATACTTGAAGTAGAAAAAGCCATCAAAAGCCTGAAATGTGGTAAGGCAGTGGGAGAAGATGATATTCGACTAAAAATGGTCAAGTTTGGAAATATAAGTCTTGCAGTGGCTGCACTGCACAGTTCAGAAGGCCTGGACAGAGGGACGAATTCCAGATGATTAGAGAAGATCTCTCATAGTACCCATATATAAAAAGGGGAAATAAAACTGAATCTAAGAATTACAGAGGTATTTCCCTACTGAGTGTTCTTGGAAAGATTTATGCAAGTATACTTGAGAAACGGTTGAGAAGGATTGTGGAAGGGAAGCTTGATGGTATCAGGAATTTGATAATGATGATAAAAGACTGATAAGTGCTAAGTAAAGAAGACACCATTTGTTGTGGAATATTAGCTATCCCTTAGTGATAACTGGTGACTGTTGGAATAATGAGGTGCAATGTAACATAGGTTCTAATTAGCAATTTCTAAACATCATATAAAAATCAGGCTCTGGTTTCTATTAAAGGTACAATGTGGGTGGATAACTTTAAAAATTCCTTGAAACAATGTGATAACCAATTATGGTTGTCCATGGGGACAAGACAGTTAAATCTGATTTATTTTGTCTTTTATTACAATGTTCTTTTCTCTGACTTCTCTGCTTCAGCCAGTATAGTCTATTTAAGACCATACAGTGACTATCCAGATATTTGTGGGCAGGATTAGAACATTCCAAAAAATTAGTTTATTCTATTAGAATCTTCCTGAAAAACCTTTCTTAGAAGCTTTGAGGATGAAAAAAAAAAGAGTAGAGATCCAGATAGAAAACCAACATTAAGGTCTTCAAAGCAAAATTTTTCTACCAGCCCAGCTAAAAATTCACTACTATCAATTCTTCAAGATAGAACAGAAGAAAGAAGAGCTCAACCTTCTATTTAATTAATTTATTCAAAATGAAAGAAAACATTTACTAATTATTACAAGAAAAAAAACACGTCATTCCAGTACAGATATATCACAGAAGGAACCTATCCCTTTAACATTCACATATGGTATTTCCACTTGCACTACATCTTCATTAAAAGAACTTCAAGGTGGCTTAAAAACTTTAGTCAAAATGTTTCAAAGATTTCTAAGATCTCCAAAGTAAAACAAAATTCACTGCACTCATCTCAAGTTCCACAGAAGCCAGACTGGCAAAAGCTATGAAATCAGCGAGGAAACCAGAGCGAACAGCTAAAAGTCAGCTACTGGAACAAATCCTAAAACACACACCAACTCAATATCACCAGAATTGAAGATCGGTACTAACAACATAAGAAGCCGGAATGGCAAAGAAATGGAGCTAGCTGATGAATTATATAAGTACAAGATCGACATAATAGGGGTGACTGAAACAAAAAAAGACCAAAACTGGTGAGTTCTTTCTGAGCAATAAATACAAAATGTTACATTCAGGCAATGACAATCAAGGAAAAGAAGGAGTGGCCATAGTATTCAACACTAAATACGAGGCTAATCTTCTTGAATGGCAGGCAATTTCAAGTAGAGTGATGTGGGCAAATATCAGAATGGGGAACTGGACAATGAAACTTATTTGTGCCTATGGTCCCACAGATGGTTCTCCTAAGGTAGAAATGGAGGAATATTTTGAGGCTTTAGAAAAAGCAACTGACACAATGAAAAAGGAAAAGTTGATCCTTGTTGGGGATCTAAATAGCAGAGCAGGAAAGGATTGTCAGACATACAAAAATATTTTGGGAAAATTTGGAGAAAAGAGCAATGCTAATAATAATCACAAATACTTGTTGGATTTCTGCTAAGGACATGGACTGGTTATTACTAACACCATGTTCCAACATAAAAATATGCACAAATTCATATGGAGAGAAGAGGCAAGGAATAAGAAAAGTCTCATTGACTATGTTATTGTTGATAGTGATGTTTTCTCTCTGGTGCAGGACACTAGAGTGTACAGAGGATTGGAAATTGGAAGTGATCACCATCTAGCCTTCAGCAGGATAAAATTGAATTTCATATTGAAAAGAATAACATGTAAGAAAGTTTTAAAACAAACAAAAGTTGAGCAGCTCTCAGATGTGAACTGAAAAGTAAAATATACAAACATTAACCAAGAAAAAATGAAAGAGTTTGAGAACAGGAATCAAACCTTGGAGATTCAGTGGCAAGCTCTGAAGAAAACATTGATTGATTCTGCCAGAGAGGCATGTGGTGAGGTTGTCTGCAAGGATAGAAAAATCAGAACTCCCTGGTGAACACAGGAAGTTAAAGAGGCAGTGAAGGAAAAGAAGAAAGCATATCAAAAGTTCCTGGCAAATAAGTCAGTCATAGGAAGACTTAAGTAAGAAAATAGAAAATAAACATCAAGAAGGTGGCAAGATATTCTAGAGATTGTTGAAGAAGCTCAGAAATGGAGGAAAGAGTGCTGTAAAATAAATTAGAGATGATAAAGGTGATATGCAGTCAGGAATGCATATCCATACTTGAAGTAGAAAAAACCATCAAAGGCCTGAAATGTGGAAAGGCAGTAGGAGTAGATGATATTCGACCAGAAATGCTGAAGTATGGTGGTATAAGAGTCTTACAGTGGCTGCACTGCATAGTTCAGAAAAACTGGACAGAGGGACGAATTCCCGATGACTGGAGTAGAGCTCTCATAGTACCCATATATAAAAAGGGAAATAAAACTGAATGCAAGAATTACAGAGGTATTTTCCTACTGAGTGTTCCTGGCAAGATCTATGCAAGTATACTCGAGAAAGGGTTGAGAAGAATTGTGGATGAAAAGCTTGGTGAAGAACAAGCTGGATTCAGGCCAAATAGATGCTGTCAGGATCAGATCTTCACTTCACTTTATGACAAATAGTCGAGAAAGCAGAGATCTGTATTTAAGTTTTGTCGATTTGGAAAAGGCATATGACATGGTGCCAAGAGAGAAGCTATTCAATACGCTACAGTTATATGATGTCAATGGGGCATTAAATCAAGCAATACTTAGTCTTTATTTGAGTTATAAGTCAACAGTTATAATTGAAGGAAGTACAAGAAGATGGTTTAATGTTAAATCTGGTGTGAGACAAGGATGTACATTATCCCCTCTCTTATTCATTATCTATATGGATGACATTATAAAGGAAAGTGGTATTAAACATGATATTAAAATTGGAGATGTTAATATTAGCTCTTTGCTTTATGCCGATGATGTTATACTTCTAAATAAATCCGCTCCAAATCTGCAAGATTCTCTGACTAAATTGAATAGCTGTTGTAACAGATATGGTATAAAGGTCAGCAATAAAAAGACAAAGACAATGAAAATAGGCAGAATCGCTGAAAATATCAACTGTGTTGTGAATGGAGAACCTGTGGAACAAATAAAACGTTTCAGCTACTTAGACACGATTTTTACTGAAGATGGTAAATTAAATATAGAAATAGACAGCAGAATCAGCAAAGCTGGTATGGTGGGAAGTAAATTGAATAAATTCCTATGGAATAAGAGAGAAATTAGTCGGAACTAAATTAGCTGTATACAAGACAGTGTTCAAACCAGTTTTAACTTATGGATCTGAGCGCTTGGTCAGAATTAAAACACTTGAGCAAAGACTAGAGACCGCAGATATGAGAGTACTGAGAAAGATTATAGGCGTGAACAGATGGCATCAATGGCAATATCATATTAAAATCGAGGATATTAGGAAAGAACTTGACATTGTCAGCATCCAGGAATGCGTCAGCAGAGCTAATCTCAGGTGGTATGGTCGCTTAAACAGAATGGGCGAAGAAAGATTAGCAAAACAAGTGTTCTCTGCCAGGTTGGCAGCAAAATGACCCAGAGGAAGACCAAGATATAGGTGGATTGATACAGTACAAAGTGCCTTACACGATAGAAATATAAGATCTGATAATGTTGGAGTCTTGACAAGTAACAGACTGATTTGGAGGAAAATTGTAGATAGGAAGTTAGTGATGATGTAATTTTTTTCATGTAGTACTATCATATCCTGTACACCCCTTGAGGGTACATGGCAAGAATTTGATGATGATGATGAAGGTGATATGAAAACTGGAGAAAAAGATATCCTTGAAGTATGGAGTAATTACTTCGAAAAATTGTTAAATGAAACTAACAGTGATGAGAGCGCAGTGATAAAAAAACACTGACCAGGCATGCAATCAGGAATACATATCCATGCTTGAAGTAGAAAAAGCCATCAAAAGTCTGAAATGTGGAAAGGCAGCTGGAGTAGATGATATTATAATAGAAATGCTGAAGTATGGAGGTATAAAAGTTTTACAGTGGCTACACTGCATAGTTCAGAGGGCCTGGACAGAAGGACAAATTCCAGATGATTGGAGTAGAGCTCTCGCAGTACCCATATATAAAAAGGGAAATAAAACTGATTGTGAGAATTAGAGAGAGGTATTTCTCTACTGAGTGTTCCTGGAAAGATTTATGCCAGTATATTGAGAAATGGTTGAGAAGGATTGTGGAAGAGAAGCCTGGTGAGGAACAAGCTGGATTCATGCCAAATAGTGGCTGTCAGGATCAGATATTCACTTTACGACAAATAGTTGAAAAGTCATGGGAATATAACAGAGATCTGTATTTAAGTTTTGTAGATCTGGAAAAAGCATATGACAAGGTGCCAAGAGAGAAGCTATTCAATACACTAAAGTTATATAGTATCAATGGGGCATAATATCAATCAATACTTAATTTTTATTTGAGTTGTAAGTCAGCAATTAGGATTGAAGGAAGTACAGGGAGCTGGTTTAATGTTAAATCTGGTGTCAGACAAGGATGCACATTATCTCCTCTGTTATTCATTATCTATATGGATTACATTATGAAGGAAAGTGGTATTAAACCTGATATCAAAATTGGAGATGTTAATGTCAGCTCCTTGCTTTATGCAGATGATGTTATACTTCTAAATAAATCCGCTACAACTCTGAAAAAGATTCCCTGACTAAATTGAATAACTGTTGTGATAGATATGGTATGAAGGTCAGCAATAACAGGACAAAGATAATGAAATTAGGCAGAAGCATTGAAAATATCAGCTACATTGTGAACGGAGAACCTATAGAATAAGTAAAACATTTCAGTACTTAGACACGATTTTTAGTGAAGATGGTAAATTAAATATGGAAATAGACAAGAGAATCAACAAAGGTGGTATGGTTGGAAGTCAACTGAATAAATTTATATGGAATAAGAAAGAAATTAGTCAAAACACTAAATTAGATGTATATAGAAGACAGTGTTCAAACCAATTTTAACTTATGGATCTGAGAGCTAGTTTAGAAGTAAACCAGCTCTCAGATCCATAACTTAACCAAAGACTAGAGACTGCAGATATGAGAGTCCTGAGAAAGATTAGATTCATGAACAGACGGCATCAATGGCAATATCATATTAAAAATGAGGATATTAGGAAAGAACTTGACATTGTCAGCATCCAGGAATGCATTAGCAGAGCTAATCTCAGATGATGTGGTCATTTAAACAGAATGGGAAAGGAAAGATTAGCCAAATAAGTGTTCTCTGCCAGGTTGGCAGGAAAAAGACATAGAGGAAGACCAAGATATAGGTGGATTTATGCAGTAAAAAGTGTTTTAGAAGATAGATATATAAATATAAGATCTGACAATGTTGTAGCTCTTTGACTAGTAATAGATTGATTTGGCAGAAAATTGAAGGTAGGAAGTGAGTAATGAAAATTTTCATGTAGTACTATCACATCCTATACGTCCCTTGAGGATAAATGTCAGGAATTTGATGATGATGATGATGATGAGAATATTATTGTAAATATATATTACAAAAAAAAAAAAAAATCATGAAAACGCATAAAAATTGCTATGCACTAATTAATAAAACTGGTCCAAGATCTTAATGATACTCATGGTTCGGAGACAGTATAAGAATATGTATACAATAAAAAGAATAAATGATATATTTACTGATAACTTGAACATCGAATAATTTGGGAAGAATAAACTATATGTTAGCTTCAAAGTAGCCTGTAGCTTTTGTATCAGTATGCATGGATTGAGTTACTCTTTCCAAAATATTTAACATTTAAGTTATTAATAAATTTAGTTTTTATTTTTTACTGTGCTGATGTGTATTCTTTATTTATACCAAGAGGTAGGTGCTAGTGGGACAAATGTGCACCATGATTACAATAATCATATTAGTTACAAGAATATTTTATTTCAGAGCAGCTTACCAAAACACAAGGTTTAATTTACAATTTATGTTGAAATGTCGCCATTTAACTTTCCCTATCTTTAACAGCATTAAAGATTAACTAAGATGAAAAGCCAAAAGGCTATTTTTTTCTGGCGAGGTTGTTATAAGTTAAGGGGATAAAAATCCCTTCTTGTTTTTCAGCCAGTAAGCGAAACTAAGATCGAACACTACGATCTGTAACGTTTCATGCCGACGAACTGTCAGCGTATCCAAGCGTAAGTGACCACTTGGTAGTGCCACACCACGGCAACTCGTTGCAAAGGTGAAGCAAGCTTCCTCACTGTTCTTGATATTTTCTCATAATGTAAAACACAGCTCTTAAGAGATGTAGTACTGTTTTTCATTATGAGGAGAGGTCACTACCCAGACCGGTTTCAACCTTTTTTGAGGTCTCATCAGTGAGTAGCTAGACCTAGTTAATATCAGAGTTTAAGTGAAGAAAACTTACATACTTTTGCTATACGATTGACCGAAAGGTCAATCGTATAGCAAAAGTATGTAAGTTTTGCTTCACCTTTGCAACGAGTTGCCGTGGTGTGGCACTACCAAGTGGTCACTTACGCTTGGATACGCTGACAGTTCGTCGGCATGAAACGTTACAGATCGTAGTGTTCGATCTTAGTTTCGCTTACTGGCTGAAAAACAAGAAGGGATTTTTATCCCCTTAACTTATAACAACCTCGCCAGAAAAAAATAGCCTTTTGGCTTTTCATCTTAGTTATACTATGTTATAATGAAATATAGTGACACACCTTTCGGTCAATCGTATAGCAAAAGTATGTAAGTTTTCTTCACTTAAACTCTGATATTAACTAGGTCTAGCTACTCACTGATGAGACCTCAAAAAAGGTTGAAACCGGTCTGGGTAGTGACCTCTCCTCATAATGAAAAACAGTACTACATCTCTTAAGAGCTGTGTTTTACATTATGAGAAAATATCAAGAACAGTGAGGAAGCTTGCTTCACCTTTGCAACGAGTTGCCGTGGTGTGGCACTACCAAGTGGTCACTTACGCTTGGATACGCTGACAGTTCGTCGGCATGAAACGTTACAGATCGTAGTGTTCGATCTTAGTTTCGCTTACTGGCTGAAAAACAAGAAGGGATTTTTATCCCCTTAACTTATAGCATTAAAGATTACGAAAGAATATTAAAAAAAAAAAAATTTAATTGTATGCAAGTACAAAACTAATAAGGAAATCACCAACAGAATGATGGAAACGACATAAGTTTCCCGAATATACCCAAGTACCTTATTTATAGCATATGGAGTTCTCCCTTATCCTCCCACATCCCTTAAAGTGGGTGGTTGAGCCCTCCTAATGAGGGATTACATATATATTTTATGACTGTCAATCCATGTGTATTCACTTTTAGTGGAAAGAGACCAGATAAAGGTCCCTCACATCATGGACAGGAATTGAACCCAGGTCTTTCCGACCAAAGGGCTTCATCTATACCAACTAAGCTATGGAGGCTCACCAAATAACGAAACTCATTGAATAACATGTCCAATTATATTAAAGAGTAGCAATGTGACTGCTCAGTGCTGCATCCAAATATACACATGAAAAAAAAAGAAACTGTTTTTTGACCTGGAGACAGTGCTATATATATTTTTTTTTTCTAAACAAAGCTAATCAAGCCATGATATTGAGTATCAAGTCATGTATTGTAGAATCACTGCCTACTCTTATCACAAAAATCATTGTGGGCCACCTACATGGTACTTTAATAGAAACAAGAACTTGATTTTGCATGACATCTGGAAATCACTAATCAAATACTGTAATGCCTGAGATCTCATAGTATTTCAAGTTGTCTCAGAGTTATCACTATGGGACAACTCGAAATTGCTTTTGTCTGTTATTTACTTAATCTAGTATCAACTTTGAAAGAAAGCTACCAACTATAACAGGTGGTAAAACATGCTGGTATGAATAAATTAACAAAGAAAGCCTGGTTAGCTCCTATATATGATGTTTGTTGTTGTTGTTATTATAGTTAAATTTTTGGTATTATTGAATTGTAATTGTAAACAGCTCACATTATTAATAAGAAAAAGTTATAAACTTGAGACAAACAGCTACCACATTTAAAAATGATCTTACTTAGGATAGAATCCTGACTCTTAAAAACTGTTTGTCGTTTCCCCAGCCTCATTGTTCCACCCATTTGGCCAGGATTATGTTCAGGCATATCAATAACCTAGAATTTTAAATAAAATAGCAACATTAATCTTCAATGCAAGAAGCAAAGATACTGCAATCAAGTTCCAGTATTATATCACAAATTAGTAACATAATTATGTTTGTATAATGATATATTATAAATGAACAGAATAAAAAGCACTTGAGAGACTATATCAAGGCAAATATCTAAAGAACAGATAGGAATGTTGACTACTATTATACCATGTGTTCTTATGTTATCTATGGTTGATCTGAACAAACCGACTGATACAAGAGAAGCATCCTGTCAATTTTCGAAGGGTATGGGGACTATTACTAAACATAAAAAAATAGCAGACAAATCATGGGAAGATAGATCAGTTTTTTTTTAAAAAAAATCCTCCAGTTGAAAAATCACAAAACAGTTTTTTCAGGTTTATATCTCACATCAATTTCAAAAGTACTACACTACTCACAAGACTAAATGGTCAGGTCCCAGATCACAAACTCTTTTTCGTATTCTTCATTTGCAACTGTACCAGAGCTAACAAGTATCCCTGACTGACTGTAATAATATTATTATTTATATAGGTACTCCATGGAGTCAAAAGACTCATCATGGGAGACCCACTCTATTCATTAACACAATACCTATCATACCTTAAACTTATTCACTGTCAGGATGCTTAAAACTACCTCTGGCAACCCATTCTGCTCATTCACCACTCTCTAAGTAAAGAACCTAGTCTGCACACCATTACTGGACAAAGAAGTGTGGGTGTAGTTTTAACATCAATAAGTGCAAGGTGTTGCATTTTGGAGTGCAGAAATATAAGGCTGTGTACTATATTGACGGTGCCATACTGCAGGAAGTAGATGAGATTAGAGATTTGAGAGTGATGGTTGAAGTTTAGAGCGCATATTGCTAGTGTTGTGCTAAGATGTTGTACTCCTAAATACATCCAGTGCAAATATCTAAGATTCTCTAAATTGAATAACAGCTGTAATAAATTTGGCATGAAAATCAGCAATACAAAGACCAAAACTGTGAAAATAAGTAAGAATGTAGAAAACTTCAGCTGCATTCTGAATGAAACATCTGGTGAACAAGTAGAATATTTCAGCTGTTTAAGTGGTGTTTTTAGTGAAAATAGCAAATTAAATTTGGAAACAGACAACAGAATAAGTGAAGCTAGTACGGTGGGGAGCAAGCTGAATAAATTTATATGGAATAAGAGAGAAATTACCCAAAACACTGAACTAGCAGTATACAAGACAGCGTTCAAACAGTTTGAAGTTATAGATGTGAGAGCTGGATTATAAATTAAGCACTTGATCAAAGATTACAGACCATAGATATGAGTGTTCTAAGAAAAATTAAGGACCTGAGCAGATGACATCAATGGCAGAATCATATTAAAAATTTAAGTTTCTTCCTAATTAAAGACATTAAGAAGGAACTTGGCATTGTCTGCATGTGTGAGTAGGGCTAAGTCTAAGGTGGTATTGGTCACTTAAACAGAATGGGAAAAGAAAGCTCAGCAAAACAGTTGTTTGATGCAAAACTGGCAGGAAAAAAGACCCAGAGGAAGACCAAGGTCTAGGTGTACTGATCCAGCCAGTAGTGCCTTAGAAGAATGAAATATTAACACAATATTGGAGTGATATACTAATTTCGATGATGAAACACTGATAGGAAAAATAATGAGGTAAACTTAATCATGTATTGATGTCATAAAAGTCTGAACCCACCTTGAGGGTACATATCAGGAAATTGATGATGATGATGAACTTCGACAATCATTATCATGAATAAAAATATCTGAGATTAATGCATTTCCATGTTAACAGGTTCTGGTTTTAGTAGTTCTATGATATGCACTACTATTTCCAAACAATATGTACTGGAATCCAACTTGCAGTTTTTTGAAATTTATTTGATTAAACTGTGCATGTGTATATATTATGGTAATCCAACTCACAAAAGACTAAGCCTATGGTCCATTAGTACCATGGGCTAAGGATTAGATAAAACATGGATTTTTGCAGACCCTGCTTAGTGGAAGCTACCTCAGTCTATCGAGGCTTTCATCCAGTCTCACACACGATAAAATCATCTGCCACCCTTGTTACAGTGAAATGAGAAAACATATGGCCTGTAGATTGGACAGCAGTGATGCTATTCACTCAGTTAAGCACAGACATAATCAGTCCCACACATGGAAAGGTCCTAGGACATGACAGAGTTGTAGGTGTAGAAAAAAATGGTTAAACCATGGAAGAAATCCAGGGTTCTTACTTCTAATTACAGTACTGCTTATCTTCCATTTCACTACAAACTTCTTTTATTCAACCTGTATAAGTCTTTTCTCCAAACAAATTGATCCATAAACATGATAATTCATAACCAGATTGATCAGGTGACACACAAAAATGTACAATTAACCTCTTGGAGGTAAATAGACAACATCTCTGCTCTCTAATCAACAGGCTATTGCTTAAAATTCTATGGCATAGATGTTTATCAATGTCTTCAGGTGTGATTTTCACAGCCAGGCATGAGACTATCTTGCTTACTGTATGCCTGAAATAGTTTGAAAAAGTATTAAATAATCTCTAGAGTAGGATTTCCAGATTAACTGGCATTTAATCCTCTCACAGTACTAATCAGGTACTTTTCTTCATGTGATGAATTACTGAATCGGTGGAGATACACTGTATTAATAATAAATTATTACCACAATGAAAATATCAAATCGTGAGCACAGAATAGTTCATTTTTTATCATTTAATCCCTACAGTAAAACACATTATGCTTATTGAAATAAGAAATAATTTATTTATTGAAAAAGCATAATAATATACTTACGACTGGATGTGTAGTTTCTGGATCTAGTTCAGTCGAGTTTGCATCTTTCCACCCAAGAACATTTCTTGCAAATTCGATAACTGCACACTGAAAGCCTAAGCATATTCCTATTATACAGAATGGGAAAAATATCAAATACTGGACTGAACAAGTAATTGTTGCAGCAGATTAAAAAATATTGCATAGAAAAAAAAATGCTATAATTTATAAAATAAGTAGAATAACTTTACTATTAATACACTAATTTGAATTCTTTAAGCAATCTTTCTAGGACCTTCTGTGAAAAAAACAGGAAAGTCCAATTTTTGTGCCAAGTTTCTTTCAATCATCATCCCATATGCCAGCCTGGTTGGCCGAGTCGTTAGCATATCCACTCTCCAGCGAAAAGGCTGCGGGTTTGAATTCTGCCGTGGCATGGATGTTTGTGATTGTCTGTGAAAGTACTACTGGCAGTAGTTGACGCTGGTATTAGATGATGAAGGTTGGTGGAGTAGTGAGACGAAAAGTTGTAGAGTAGATGCCCTCCCTCAATGAGTCTTTGGACTCCCTGAGGTGTGATGTAAAAAATATTTTCACTATATAATTTAAGGAAATTACAACGTACTAGGATATACATTAAAATAAATTTTAATATATTTCTATATTTCGGCAACGTCACGTTGCCATTTTCAAGAACTTAAGTAGAAGACACGTGCACGCAGGCACAACAAACAGTAAGTGAGGAAGAAGTAGGAAGCTAATTATTTCTCCTAAAGTCCTGATGGTGCCCTCTAGCAGGCAATATTGGTATTCTTGGGCGATTGGGCTGAAGGTCTTCTGATGTAGGTTTCCCAAATTTGAGGAAGTCTCATGCAGCCAAATTTGTTGAGGTTTGGATTGTATCTTAGAGCTGAAGCTGATTCCATGAAAAGCCTTTCATATCTGATTTGCTATGGTGTATTATCCTGGCTTTCTTCCATCGTATTCTATGGCAGGTATCCAGAGCAGGGTCAGCAAGATCAGAGTGGCTGTATTGGTGAAACCAGATGTAGTCCTTATGTTCTGAAATTCTGATATTTGCTGTCCTGCCTGTTTGGCCAAAGTAGGACAGCTTACAACTGCAAGGGACCTGGTATACACCAGGTAGCTCTAGGTCTTAGACACACTAGTCACCTGCCAGCCTGATGGAACCTTGGTTTTCTCAATATATAGAAAACCCACCCATACAGGCAGATACATTCACCAACAATCCCAACACCCCTCCTCACAACAATATGGAGTCATTAAGACACTACACAACAGGGCTAAACTTATCTGCTCAAATGACAATGCCCTAACTAAAATGCTGCCGGGATAACAAAGTGATCCCTAATTGTGTTAAATTGAAGCACCGTTTTACTTCTGAGAAAGCTCTGTGCATTTATAATCGCACTAGCTTCGCCCTGTTAAGAGAACAAATTACTGCGCCGGGCATTCTCCTTGCCGACGAAAACAAAACCTTACGGGCGCTAGAGGACGAGCTTTCGGATACGCTCGGCCTTGATCTATGGTCGATACTTTATGACGTCTCATGCGCATCGGCAAAAAAAGAATTCGAAAAAATACGAAAACCTGACAAAGAATTCTACTTCCTTACCACAGCCACCACTCAACACTGTAGTCAACCTCTCGTCGGCAGTTTTAAAGCCTGAAGCACTCACCGCACTTTCACATGGTCACAATTTCGCCCTAGCTCCAAAAAGAATACCTGCCGAAGAAATCATGATCCAGATAGAATGTGGGATTTGCAACCTGACTAACCATATCGCCAACAACGTTAGACTGGATGTAGTCGGTGTTCTCACTAAAGCCAAACCTCCAAAAACCAACTTATCCAAAAACGAATATGCAGCCCTACAAGAATTGAAAAACAACAAAAAAAATAGTAATCACCAAGGCGGATAAGGGAAACGCCACTGTGGTGCTCAATCAAAAAGACTACAAAGGTAAGCTAACTGCTTTAATACTAGACCGTACGACTTACCTCCCCATTGAATATAATCCACCCAGCTCTCAGATTAGAACTCTCCACAGACTCCTTAAGAAGGTCACTTCTTGGCCTGTGGAAGTCACCAACAAACTAAAGCCTTATAACTCTAGACCCCCCCCTGATTATATGGACTCCCAAAAATACATAAACAAAATGCGCCACTGCATCCCATAGTGGATGGCATTGATTCCCCCACATATAAATTAGCCAAACATTTAGCCAAAACGCTCACACACTACACTGGCAACACACCATCACACATAAAAAACTCAGCCCACTTTAAAGCCAGTATAGAAAACCTCACACTCCAACACACTGACATAATGGTCAGTTTTGATGTCTCCTCCCTATTCACTAATGTCCTACTCAAAGAAACCCTAGAGCTCATCCAAGCCAAGTTTCCTCCCGATATCTCAGCCCTATTTCAGTTCACAATGAACTCAGGCTATTTCGTTCGGCAAGGAAAGTTCTACAAACAGATAGAGGGGACAGCCATGGGTTCACTGCTTTCCCCACCCTTGGCCAATTTCTTTATGGAGACATTTGAAGAGAAAGCCTTAAACTCTGCCCCACAAAAACCCACTATTTGGCTTCGTTATGTGGATGATGTTTTTGCTATTTGGCCACATGGCTCAGACACACTCAATTCCTTCCTAACACACTTAAACAACCAACACCCCAGAGTCCAGTTCACCTTAGAAAAAGAGGAAAATAACACCCTCTCCTTCCTAGACACTTTAATCACCTGCCAGCTTGATGGATCTTTGGTTTTCTCTGTTCACAGAAAACCCACCCATACTGGCAGATACATTCACCAGCAGTTCCCCCCCCCCCATCACAACAATATGGGGTTATAAAAACACTATATAACAGGGCAAAATTAATCTGCTCAGATGACAAGGCCCTACTACTGAACTAAACCACATCCTCAACACTTTCTTAGCCAATAGCTATAACCCCAAAAAAATCCAAAAAAAAAATCCAAAAAATACTAAAACCAGTAAACTACAAACCCCCCTCCCCCCCACAATAAAGATTACACCAAGTCTATCACCATCTCCTACATCCAGCGCACCTCTGAGAAAATAACCAATATCCTCAAAAAATATGACCTTACTTCCTGTTACAGACCATATAAAAAATTGCCATCCCTTATCTGCTCTACTAAAGACCAACCTTCCCCCCTAGACCTACCTGGTGTATACCAGGTGCCTTGCAGTTGTAAGCTGTCCTACTTTGGCCAAACAGGCAGGACAGCAAATATCATAATTTCAGAACATAAGGACTACATCCGGTTTCACCAATACAGCCATTCTGGTCTTGCTGACCATGCTCTGGATACCTGCCATAGAATACGGTGGAAGAAAGCCAGGATAATACACCATAGCAAATACAGATATGAAAGGCTTTTCATGGAATCAGCTTCAGCTCTAAGAAACAATCCAAACCTCAACAAATTTGGTTGCATGAGACTTTCTCAAATTTGGGAAACCTACATCAGAAGACCTTCAGCCCAATCGCCAAAGAATATCAATATTGCCTGCTAGAGGGCACCATCAGGACTTTAGGAGAAATAATTAGCTTCCTACTTCTTCCTCACTTACTGTTTGTTGTGCCTGCGTGCACGTGTCTTGTACTTAAGTTCTTGAAAATGGCAACAAAAAAAAAAAAAAAAAAAAAAATTGTTAGTTATCATAATCAATTACTCTGTAGGCTGCGCCATTGTTATTTATATATGTATTTTTATATATACTTATATTCCCTCTTTATGTATATGTATTATATTAACTATTTGGTCTACCGGCTGTGCCTTTGTTAATAATTATACTATATACTTATGAGGTGAAATATTATATAAATTTCTTTTACTAACAATTATTTTTATTTTGACTCCGAGTGTCCCTATATGTTATTATATTTGCACAAAGAGTTCACTCCAAATGGTGCAATGACTTTAACTCACTCTTTCAGAATCCAACTAATCATTGACTCAATACCAAGTACAAAATAAACACATTTAATAAAACTAAAACAATATATATACATTTCTAGTAATAATACATAACTATAACTACAGATTATATGGATCCAAGGCCTTATTTAAAAATAGAAACTTACTCTTAAGACTAAACACTTTTTCTTTCACAATCACAAAAAAATGTTTATAGTCTTTTTCTCTTTCTGTTAAGGCTCTTTTCCAGAAGTTACAAGGCTCTGTACTTCATTTTCAGGATCCTTTTCATCAATCAATATAACACACACAAAGTCTTCTTGACTATATCCTGTTTTCCTTTTAGTAGTAATACTCATCAGATCAGGCACCTTTAATACAGTTTCAAGATTTCCTTTTATTCATTACTTATTTTTCCTTGAAACATATTATTTCCACTATTCCTTTTTCTCGGAATACACTATAAAATATCTTCCGACTGCCACACACAAAAACAAATATCAAGTTTCTTCTAACTTGAATATTTACCGGCCAATTTATATAAAACTTATAGTTTCAAGACTTCCCTTTTTATTCTTTACTTATTCCTGCTTGAAACCTATTATTTCCACTATTCCCTTTTCGGAATACATTATGAAATTTCCTTCTGACTGCCGCACAAAAAAATCAAGTTCCTCCCAACTTGAATATATCTCGGCCAGTGTTCTAAAAACTTATAGTTCAAGACTTCCTTTTTATTCATTTCTTATTCCTGCTTGAAACCTATTATTTTCACTATTCCCTTTTCGGAATACATTATAAAACTTCCTTTGACTGCCGCACACAAAAAATCAAGTTCCTTCCAACTTGAATATATCTCGGCCAGTTTAAAAAACTTACAGTTTCAAGATTTCCTTTTTATTCTTTACTTATTCCTGCTTGAAACCTATTATTTTCACTATTCCCTTTTCGGAATACATTATGAAATTTCCTTCTAACTGCCGTACAAAAAGATCAAGTTCCTCCCAACTTGAATATATCTCGGCCAGTGTTCTAAAAAACTTCCGAACGCACTCTTGTTTACAACTGTAACTTGGATACGCAACGCTTTCCTTGTCAGCTGTCAATCACACATCAAGTTCTCTCCGGGAGCATGCGCACTCTACAAAAGTCGGAAACTACGCACTGAAATAAAATGGCTGACTCGCTGTATCCATCAGCGCTAAAAGAAAGTCTTTCACAAAACACAAAATTCAACATTTTAAAATATAACAAACTTTCTTATAAGTAACACAAATAATCAATATAGTAAGTACTTCAATATTTTTACTTCTTTACATATTACTTCTAATATAACATTTTCATAACGCGCACATCACAAATGCAGATACTGCGTGTATGAAAACAAAAACTAACAAGCATAATTAATACGTAAAAATATTCAGAATTTTTAATATGATTGCCTTATTTAAAAATATAAAGTTACTCTTAAGACTAAACACTTTTTCTTTCACAATCACAAAAAAATGTTCATAGTCTTTTTCTCTTTCTGTTAAGGCTCTTTTCCAGAAGTTACAAGGCTCTGTACTTCATTTTCAGGTTCCTTTTCATCAATCAATATAACACACAAAGTCTTCTTGACTATATCCTGTTTTCCTAATCATATTAAAAATTCTGAATATTTTTACGTATTAATTATGCTTTTTAGTTTTTGTTTTCATACACGCAGTGTCTGTACTTGTGATGTGCTCGTTATGAAAATGTTATATTAGAAGTAGCATGTAAAGAAGTAAAAATATTGAAGTACTTACTAAACTGATTATTTGTGTTACTTATAAGAAAGTTTCTTGTATTTTAAAATGTTGAATTTTGTGTTTGTGAAAGACTTTCTTTTAGCGATGATGGATACAGCGAGTCAGCCATTTTCTTGCAGTGCGTAGTTTCTGACTTTTGTGAAGTGCGCATGCTCCCGGAGAGAACTTGATGTGTGATTGACAGCTGACAAGGAAAGCGTTGCGTATCCAAGTTACAGTTGTAAACAAGAGAGCGTTCGGAAGTTTTTTAGAACACTGGCCGAGATATATTCAAGTTGGGAGGAACTTGATTTTTTGTGTGCGGCAGTCAGAAGGAAATTTCATAATGTATTCCGAAAAGGGAATAGTGAAAATAATAGGTTTCAAGCAGGAATAAGTAAAGAATAAAAGGGAAATCTTGAAACTGTAAGTTTTTATAAACTGGCCGGTAAATATTCAAGTTAGAAGGAACTTGATATTTTTTTGTGTGTGGCAGTCGGAAGATATTTTATAGTGTATTCCGAAAAAGGAATAGTGGAAATATTAGGTTTCAAGGAGAAATAAGTAATGAATAAAAGGAAATCTTGAAACTGTAAGTTTTTATGGTGAAATAAGTTAAGACTGTCAATTTAGTATTGTGAATGAGAGGAGAACTTGTTGCTTACATTCTAAAGTGAATGTTTTTCTTAGAGAAAATATTGATAAGGAAGTTTTATAAGTATTAAGAATGCCTGAAAGTGAAAGTTTAGAAAATATATTGATTAAGAAGATTTTTAGGTATTAAAGGTGCCTGATCTGATGAGTATAATACTACTAAAAGGAAAACAGGATATAGTCAAGAAGACTTTATGTGTGTTATATTGATTGATGAAAAGGATCCTGAAAATGAAGTACAGAGCCTTGTAACTTCTGGAAAAGAGCCTTAACAGAAAGAGAAAAAGACTATGAACATTTTTTTGTGATTGTGAAAGAAAAAGTGTTTAGTCTTAAGAGTAAGTTTATATTTTTAAATAAGGCCTTGGATCCATATAATCTGTAGTTATAGTTATGTATTATTACTAGAAGTGTATATATATTGTTTTAGTTTTATTAAATGTGTTTATTTTGTACTTGGTTTTGAGTCAATGGTTAGTTGGATTCTGAAAGAGATAGTTAAAGTCATTGCACCAATTGGAGTGAACTCTTTGTGCAAATATAATAACATATAGGGACACTCGGAGTCAAAAATAAAAATAATTGTTAGTAAAAGAAATTTATATAATATTTCATCTCATAAGTATATACAGGAAGAAGAAATAATATAAATAAAAATACATATATAAATAACAATGGCACAGCCTACAGGATAATTGATTATGATAACTAACAAATACCAATATTGCCTGCTAGAGGGCACCATCAGGACTTTAGGAGAAATAATTAGCTTCCTACTTCTTCCTCACTTACTGTTTGTTGTGCCTGCGTGCACGTGTCTTGTACTTAAGTTCTTGAAAATGGCAACATGACGTTGCCGAAATATAGAAATATATTAAAATTTATTTTAATGTATATCCTAGTACATTGTAATTTCCTTAAATTAAAATGCAGAACAACGTCTAAGCCTTTCCACGAGGATGTAAAAAATATCGTAAAATAAAAAATAATATGAAAAAGCTGTTTCTTAAAAAAAAATACTGATACCTTGAAGAAATTCGGTTTGAGGAATACTCTACAACAGGTAATATTTTGTGTAAATAACCAAGTTTACTGCTGTACTGTAATAAGAATAAAGAATATAATTAACAAAATGCATTATGTTAATATCTGGTGGCAAGTCATTCTAAACTGAGTCTATGGAATGAACCATATGAGAACAGGTTGAAGGTTTGTGGGTTGCAGAAACTAGTTGATAGGCAGAAAAGGGGAGATATGATTGAGACATTCAAATTGCTAAAGGGATTCTATAGGATTAATTCAGAGGATATTTTTGAGATCAGGACTGGTGGTGGGAGAACTAGGGGACACCTATGGAAGCTAGAGAAGAGTGTGGTTAGCAGGGGTGTTAGAGCTGGGTTCTTTACTTTTAGAGTGGTAAATGAGTGGAATAAGCTGCCAGAGTCTGTTGTGAGTGCTATGACGGTCAGCAAGTTCAAGGCAAGGTATGATAGATACTGTGAGAATGTCATATAGTTGTGATCTTTGGACATGATGTTTAGGGCCTCCCTCGATGAGTCTAAGGACTCCCTGGAGTCGCCTGAAATAATAATAATAATAGTAATAAACGATCTAAAGTGATCTACTTACCCTGAAGAGGAATCAGGGACAATTTTGCACTATAAATGAATATGGTTTCAGATTCTGTAATACAACTTTTCATGTAATTATGATTTAATTATTTTAACAATGCAATAAGAGAAAGGTGATGACAAACAATGTTTGCAACATATGACCTGATTTTTCACAGTTAATATCTTTAATGGTTTCTGCTATATTATTGGCTCTCTGGCTTGAATGATTACCATATCTATCCTCAAACAGGCTGTGGATACAAATAACACTCAACTATGGATGTTTGTAAACAGCATGTGGAGTGATTGATAAAGACCTTCATTCCAACAAGGATTGTTTCAGTTATCTTTATGGTGAAGGTGTTTGGATCAGTAAAGGAAAACAGTAATCATAAAAGGAAATGAGGGAAAAAAATCATGGACTATGGAGTTGCATCCAATTTAGCACCACTTTAGCACCAGAATATTCCATAGAAAAAGAAATGCAAAGAAGGGAAAGCTGACATCTACAGAACTTGTTGTGTGTATTAGGTCATTACCAGGACTCGCAAAAATTTTGTGTTGGCTCACCAGTTAGATGACAAACATGGTCACTAGTCAGGTGTTAACCTGGGTTGCATGATATATCATAGTTGATGTTCAATTAACTCCAGGAAATAGACAAAGCTAGATATTTAGGGATGGTGGTAGACAGAGAGTTAAAGTTTAGAGGGCATATTGCTAAGGTAGCCCATAAGATTACTTGGGTACTGAAGAACACATTAACAAGTAGAGATAAGGAAGTTGTTATTCCTCTTTATAAGGTCTTGATACATCCACAACTGGATTACTGTGCTCAGATCTGGTCTCCTGGGTTTCTTTGGGGAGCAGTGGAGAAGATTCAGAGGCGAGTCACCAAGATGATGAGTGGTCTGTGGAATGTTCCCCTATGATGATAGATTGAGGGTGTGTGGATTGCAGAATTCATTGATAGGAGAAAAAGAGGGGATATGATAGAACCATTTAAATTGCTTAAAGGGTTTTGTAGGATTGATGCAGGGTAAATGTTTCAACACTTGGGCAGAAGGGCCAGAACAATGGGTCGTCCCTGGAAGTTAAATAAAAGTGTGGTTAGTAAGAGTGTGTGAGGACTAGATTTTTTGCTTGGAGAGTTGTGAATGAGTGGAATGGGTTATCAGAGTCAACTGCGAGTGATTTGTCTGTATATGGGTTTGGGGAGAGGTATGATAGAGATAGATTGTATAGATAGTTTGGGTCTCCTGCGATGAGTCTTCGTACTCCATGGAAGTGCCCGTACAATAATAATAATAATAATAATAATAATAATAATATTTGATTGATTGATTCTCTTCCATTAAGATGGGTTGAGTACTTCATGAGTCCATCTTTTCCACTCGTCTCTTAATAAAGTATTTCTTGAAAGATCTTGGAGGTTGTTGATCTTAGCAGCTTTCTTGATATTAGTGATCCAGCTTATCCTTGGGCTGCACTCCGTTTGATGGTTTTCCTGTCCCTGTAGGGTAATATAAGGTAATTATATTATTTTTATTACATGTTGCCTCCAGGGAGTCCAAAGACTCATCAAGGGAGGACACCTACTCTACAACTCTCTATCTCCACCACTCAATCAACCAACTACAACGAACTGCAACACCAACGCCATCATCATCTATACTGATGCCATCTACCGCCCACCACCACTAGTATTTTCACATATAATCACAAACATCCATGCCCACCGCGGGATTTGAACCAGCAACCTTTTGTCTGGAGAGTGGATACGCAAACCACTCAGCGAACCAGGCCTGAATGGCCAAGTGGTTAGCGTATCCGTAATCTCTGTTGCTTCATTCTGTTTACATGCCAATTTTGCCAATATTTGGTTTGTAGCGAATACCAGATTATAGTCGGTGTGTTTGAAAATATATTTGTACCGACTATAAGTTGGTATTCACTACAATCCAAAAATTGGCAACACTTCTAAAACCTCCTAAATCTCGCACTCACAAAGAAATACTAGAACACCACAATGTGGTTTACAAATTTCCATACCAACAAGATCGTGATGTCACCTACACAGGTTCTATTATCAGATCTTTGTGGGCAAGACTACAAGAACACTTCTGTGATTGCAACATCCCAATTCCAGAACATTTAAACAATAAAAAATGCAACCACCAAAAGAAAAACAGAATACAAAATACAGGAAAAACAGAAATAGCTGTCCATGCCCTTAAACAGAAACATACTCCACAAATAGACAAGACATAAAGTAGACATACAGGAAAACGAAACAATGCTTAGAATATCGGAAACGATAGCCATAAAACGTGACAAAAACTCAAACATCCACCGGCCCTACATAATTCCCAAGAGTTGAAAGCTCCATAACATAAAAATTAGGTCACAAGTCCAACCAATAGAATACAACACAGATACACCAAATACAGAAACATCAAGCTGGCATGATATAGCTTCCACTTCATCCACGACCTTCAAAGATGATGCAATGTTGAAAAGGCTCACACTTCGTTCTCACACCACTGATTTTTTCCCATAATATCCTTCTCCTTCCCCAAAAATTTCTATGTTCAACCCCATCTCAAAGTATTCTCTGCCCACCTTTAATAATTTTAAAAAATATAAAAAAAAACAGGTTTTTCAAAAAGTTCGCATACCTCTTGCCTCACCAATAATTCTCCCACATCTCTCAAACCCAACTTTTCTGACCCACCTTCCATTCAGTCATACTTACTCCCTTCAACAATGAACATATATTGCCATTCGCCAGGATGCCACTGAAAAAGAAGACAGCCAGCAACATCCCACAAAAGTATGTCTGGTTGTTTTTTCCTCCTATATATTCTTCGTTGGAAGTTTTTCCACTTGGTAATACTATAAATTAAAGACAAAAAGAAATTATATACTTGGTTTAATCCTTTATCC
Source organism: Typopeltis vanoorti (assembly GCF_054136105.1). Classification (NCBI taxonomy): domain Eukaryota; kingdom Metazoa; phylum Arthropoda; class Arachnida; order Uropygi; family Thelyphonidae; genus Typopeltis; species Typopeltis vanoorti. The sequence goes on from NC_143556.1 coordinate 140,502,732, forward strand.
AAGTGTAAGCAAACAAGTTTGCACCTGAACTATTTTCAGGACATATTTAGATAAAGATGGATTACTCTTATCTAGACAAATGGAAGAAGGAAGGTTGAAAGTGAAAATATTGGCACCAACTGAAATGATTCCTTGGATTATGTACACTTTCCATAATTCTGACTTGGCAGGACACCAAGGATTTTCTAGAACTTGGGAAAGAATAAAGGACATCTGGAAAGGTAGGAAGAGTGACATACTCGCATATGTAAAATCATGCCATAAGTGTCAAATAAGATTTCCTATCAGAGGAAAAGTTCCACTACAACCATTTCCAATTCCAACGAGAACTTTTCAGGCTGTTGCTATTGATGTAGTAGGTCCACTGCCAACTACTAAAAAAGGCAATAAGTATAAACTAAACATATTTGGTCGTTTTATAATTAAAATACAAACTTATTTATTACTGACCATTTACAAAACAAACTTACATTAAAGCCTACCAGTTTCGCCAGCAAACTGTCTGGCTTTTTCAAGGTATTTATGGAGACATAAAAACTAGTAAATGCAAATTGAAAGTATCATAAAAAACGTTGTAAACCAACTGGTAGCTTAGGTTACACGTTTGTGTGATAGAGAGGACTTATTGTTCTTATTCATTATCACTCATGCGTGTTTGTTGTAAACATGTTAATAACACATTAGTGTTATTAACAATATCCACAATAGTGTTAATAACCGGTGGAAACCTCAACAGAAATCAGGGTGCAATCCTAAACAGTTCGTGGAAAAACCTGATCCTATCTCTAAATCAATCTGAACTACAGCTAGCCAGTAGTTCAGATTGATTACACGTTTACAACAAACACGCATGCGTGATAATGAATAAGAACAATAAGTCCTCTTTGTCACGCAAACGTGTAACCTTAACTACTAGTTGGTTTACAATCTTTTTTTTATGTTCCTTTCAATTTGCATTTACTAGTTTTTATGTCTCCATAAACGCCTTGAAAAAGCCAGACAGTTTGCTGGCGAAACTGGTAGGCTCTAATGTAAGTTTGTTTTGTAAAATGGTCAGTAATAAATAAGTTTGTATTTTAGGCAATAAGTATATTCTAGTAGCCATAGATATACTAACAAGATTTCCTGAAGCAGTCTCAATGAGGGATCAAACTACAAAGACTATTGCAAGAAAGTTCTTGAATATGATAATTTGTAGATGGAACTACAATATGGAACTCCTCAGACCTTACTTTCAGATCAAGGAGCAAATTTTACATCTGAACTGTTGTTACAATTATGTAAATTACTCAATGTTAGGAAGATTTTTACTACAACTTCCCACTCAAGTATAAAGGTATATGTGAAAGGCTGAATAAAAATATAAAGCAAATACTTTTCAAGCAAAAACTAAAATGAATGATTGGGACATATCTTTCTCAAGCATTATTTGCATGCAGATCTGCTTTTCATTCTCTCAAGTAAAAACCATCTTTTGCTTTATATGACTTTGATCCAATCTTTCCTAACGAACTTGTTTCGGTCATTCCTAATACAGGATACAATGACATAAATGAGTATCTGGAAACAGTAGAAGATAAATTTTCCACTACTCATAGGTTAGTAGGTGAAATAAGTAAATGAAGCTTACAGAAAACTAGCCAGTATATAAATTGTTTTTGAAAGTATAAGTCATTTGCACCAGGAGATTTAGTATTGTTAGATGATAAATCTAGTATAAAAAGAGTTGAGAAATTAGGAAGGAAAGTTTCAGGTCCATATAGAATTCTAGACAAATTTTCTCCTGTGTTAGGATTCAAGATGTCAAAAATCCTAGTAAAATTATAAGTGTACACTCTGGTAGGTTAAAAAGGTACTTTTTTAGAGAGTAGAAATTTAGTTATTTTAGGAGACTATATGAATAAAATATTGAAAAATGAGGGTTGTTTTCCTGATACTAATTGTGCATCTCATTCATAATCAGAAAGTAGGAAAGGGAATAGTTTCAAACCTCGTAATTTAAATATACAGCAAAGGAGAAAATTAAATTCGAGTAAAACAAAACCTAATACAAGAAATTCTAGAAATCCCAGGGTGCATAATTAAGATAATGTACAATGTAAGAGTGATGATAAACAAAAATACTCTAACATGGATGAAATAATAGCAGAATATCATAGGTTAGTTAACTTAGAGTTAAATAAACTAGAGCAATGTAAAAATATCTCTAATTTAGTTAGTGAAGGTAAAGATTCTCAGCCTGTAGAATTTGATTCTGTAGATTTAGGGAGTAATTCAAATAATTTGAATGAAATATTTGAAAAGTACAGAAATGAGATTTGCAAGTATAATAAATTGGAAGATGTAAATTCCGAATTATCTCTAGCATCAGATGATTCTGAAATTAGTGATTCAGAATTGTAAATAACGATCAGCATGAATCACGTTATTATTTAAGATCTAGGAATAAGCATTAAAAGTTTTGTTAGATGTAATATAAATACATATTTAAATTTTGTTTTTAAAAAAAATTTTTTTGAGAGAAAGATGAAACTGAGGTAAAAACAGTCATAATTTAAAATTATGAATATTTTTACAAATTGTTTATGTTAGTACATTATTAGTTTTGGTTTCATAATATGCATTTTTGGCACTTGCAATGTGCCCGTTATTGATGCTATTTTGTCAAAATGAAATGTGAAGCATTTAAAAAGATTTATGCACTTACTGAATTTGGGTAGTTGTGTTACTTTCATTTTATTGTAGTTTAAAATTATTAAGTGCTGTGTTTTATAAAGGTATTCTCGTAACGCTAACAGAGACGACACGTCAGCCATTATACCTAACTCACTTTCATGGAGTGCGCATGCTCCCCGAGGAGTTTGATGCACGATTGACAGCTAACAGAGAAAGCGTTCAGTATTGAGGTAACAAAAACAACAAGAGAGCGTTCCGTATCGAATAAGCAGAGGAAAAACAAGAGAGAGCTAATGGAAGTTTAAGAATGCAGATGGAGGAATTTTGTTCTTACAAAGTTTATTTAGTTGCATGTGATGGTGGGAGGAATATTAATAGAAGATTCCGAAAAAGGAATCGTAGAACTGCGAGCCTTTAAAGTGGAGGAGTTAAGACTGCAAATAAGTATTGGTAAATAAAAGAAAATATTGCCATTGATGTTCTATAGCAGTGTTTCTCAAACTTCAGATATCCATGTACACCTTCCTAAATTTTTATTATTGCCAAGTACCCCCTTATCAAAATAATAATAATAAATAAATAAAATAAGTATATTTCATTGTAAATGTTTATTTTATTTGAATTAGATATACATGTAAACAAAAAAATATGCTTTATTTTCAATAGAACGAAATTGATTCGTATAATTACTTTTTTTATCAGTCATTATTGTACGCTCTTCATGTTGTTGCAGGTTGGCATTGTACCTCCATATACAAAGCTGAACGAAGATTAACAAGTGATTGCCCACAAAGTTTTGCAAGCTATGAAGCAGTTATCACAATTTGAGTAGGAGAATTCATTCATAATATATAATTTATTGAGAAATATATGTTTAAAATAATTACTTTTTTTTTTCTTAATAATGATTCCATGCGTTAATGATGCATATCCGAAAATTGCCACGTAACCCCTGAAGACCTTTCATGTACCCCCCCCCCCCCCGGGGTATGTGTACCACACTTTGAGAAACACTGTTCTATAGGAATGTTCAAAGAAATGCTGATTTGAAAATTTCATCTGTTTTAAGGACGCCGGTATCTGTTATTTCTACTGGAAAAGAAGATGGAATTTAGCAACGCAGATAAAGCAGTAGAAGAAACCTTTTTTTTGCTGGTACAAAAATTAACAAATTGAACTGCATGAGGTAAGAGTACTTATACTTCGGTGAATTCAGAATATCTATACTTCAGAGTCAGGAGGAATAATGTGTGCTACATAAGGGTAATGAGAAAGGATTCTATGGAAAAGAAGAAGAGAATCTTATATCTTTGGAAAAAGGCCTTACCAAAGAAACTGACTGTGAACATTTTGTTATTGTGTAAACAAGGTGTTTAGTCTAGTAGATGTGATTAAGTATATGTTAAGCAAACCAGAAATAAATGAGTCAGAGAATAGGTGATCTCTAAAGTGTAAGTTCATTTTAAAAGGCCTTGGATCCAGTTAATTTTGTAGTTAGTTGTTTAATTTTATTTGAAGTGTATGTATTGTTTGTTTTATTAAATGTGTATACTTTGTATTTGGTCTTGAGCCAGTGATTTTTCGGATTCTGAAAGAAACAGTTAAAAGTCATTGCCTCAATCGGCATGCATTAATGATACATGACGAGTATTAACTGCATACGATGTAAAGTAGACATGGATTCGAAGTTGTTCATTATCTGTTGCTAGTTATATGCGCATAATTTTAACAGTGACTTGTACTTAAATTTTTGAAATATTTTGATTTTTAATACTAAAATGAGTGAATCAAGTCAAAGACAACGAACCTATAATTTTAACAATGACTGGGAGGAAACATTGTTTCGTTAATTTTAAAGATAATTGTGTTTGTTTGTTGTGCAACAGTAGCGTTGCAATTCCAAAAAAAAACATAATGTTGAACGTCACTTCCAGACAATGCATGCCACTTTTAATAAGAATTATCCACTTAAATCTGAAATAAGAACAAAAAAATAAATCAACTAAAATCGAACCTGTCTGCCCAACAGTTGGTTTTCACTAGACGTGGTAACATCTAAAAATACCACCATTGCTTCTTTAAAAATTTCTCACATGCTTGCAAAGAAGAAAACACCGTTCCAATATGGAGAGTTGTTAAAAGAAGCATTTTTGACTGGTGCTGATTGTTTATTTGAGGGATTTTCTAACAAAAGTGAGATTATGTCAGCAATACAAGATTTACAATTGTCAAATAACACCTTTACAAGAAGAATATACATGTAATTTCAATGGACATACAAACTCAGTTAAAAAGTGACTTGGAAATATGTAACTGGTTCTCTTTACAATTTGACGAGTCCACAGATGTATCGACATGGCACAGTTAGCAGTTATGGTGAGAATGGTATTTAGTAACTTCACTGTAAAAGAAGATCTACTGAAAATATTACCCATGAAAGGATGAACAACGGGTGAATATATTTATAATACATTCAGAATATATGCCAAGTCGATAGATATGTCTTTGCACAAGCTATCTGCGATAACTACTGATGGGGCACCAGCAATGGTTGGCAATATCAATGGATTTATTGCACTCTGCAAGAAAGATAATTCATTTCCAAACTTTATGTCCTACCACTGTATTATCAACCAGGAGGCTTTGTGAAGTAAAATACTGCCCTTTGGATATGTTATGAAAGTTGTTACGAAAATAATCAACTCCATTGGAGCAGTCCCTTTGCAGCACCAACTTTTCAAGGCTCTATTGCAAGAGATTGAAGATAAAGAACCTAATCTCATCCTGCATACTGAAGTACATTGGCTCAGTAATTAAAGAAATAAAAAAATATCTTCACATCAAAAATTAAAATTTTGATGAACTAAATGACTTTTGCGGGCAGTTGGATTTATGTTTTCTCACAGACATCATGGAAAAATTGAATTCTTTAAATTTGGAGTTGCAAGGAAGAGATAGACATGTTGCTAAAATGATAGGCTCTGTAAACTCATTTAAAGCAAAACTGGATTTGTGGATATCACATCTGCAGATGGGAACTCCCGTTCATTTCCCAAATATGAAAAAAATGGTAGGCGATTGTGAATTTAACTTGTCAAAATTTGTTATACATCTTCAAGTGCTTAAAGAACAGTTTGAAAAGAGATTTCAGGAATTTATTATCATCGAGCCAATGATCCCCTTTTTTAATCAATTCTTTTACTTGCCAAGTAAATATAATCAAAATAGCTGCATGCATTGCAAAGCTTGTTCACGTAAATGCTGAAGAAATTTTGAAGCTAGAAATTTTGGATCTTCAGAATGACATTACGCTAAAATCCCATATAACAGATGAAAACTTCCGGAATCTAGTGGATAGAAAAAAGTTTCCATTCTTAAAAAGAGCAGCGTACAAGATAAAATCGTTTTTTGGTTCCACAAACCTTTGCGAATCATTGTTTCCAACCATGAATATCATAAATTTAAATATAGATCACGACTCACTGATGAGCATCTTGATGATTGTTTAAGAACTGGAATATCATCATATTCTCCTAATTATGAAGCACTGGCCAATGAAATGCAATGCCAAAGATCACACTAACTTATATATATATATATAAATTTTTATATAATGTAAACTTTGTATGCATTCATTTAACAAAAGAATGCAAAAAATTTGCTTGAAAAAATAGATGGTGCCTGTCGCCCTACCGGTATTTTAGAATGTGCTCTAGGAAACAAAAAGGTTGGGTACCCCTGCTTTATAACAACACTGACCTCATTTTTTGTGATTTGCTGAAGCAGTGATACCTCAAAAAATAACTTACATCAGGTCCATCTTCCTTATTAATGGCTTCAACAAGTCATATATCAACAATGTCAATAACAGCTACAGTGACCTTGTAACCTTCCTCCCAAGTAGTGGTCCATCATGTCAATGATGTGTCCTTCAGATCAGTCAGTCCTCCAATCTAAACTGCTTAGATTGGCTCAATTACAGTGTCTTTTCACATGTTAACAATATACCCTGTTTTTTATGCTCTGCAAAGGAAAAATGTCTGCTTTTAACCTGCCCTGGATTCTATCAAATTCCATGGCAGTGTGGGTTATCATATGTTGGCAAAGCTGGGAGCTTGGCAGATGCTCATCATGATAAGCATCTTGATTACATTAAATTCCATATGCTTAAACAATCAGAGCTTGCAGAACAGGCCAGCTCCACTAAACACCGAGTCCTTTGGAAGATTAAGGTACTTCATAAAATTCATCTTATTGAACATTTATACTAAAAGAGTTGTGAACCTTTGCTTCATCATCAGAATGTGAATAGAAATGATGGTCTGAAATTATCCTTATGATGCCAAATGATGCTCCATGCATTTCATATTCAACAGTTTTTTTTAATTAATTAATACTTTGTTTCTTGATTAAATTTATACAGTTAGGACTTTAATGTATTTTAGACTACCACTGCATTTCATGTACAAGTAGCTTGTGATTTCATTGTTGAGTCTCTGGTTTTCTCATCTACTTGTTTAATTTGAAGTCATACTAAAGATGCTCTAAACACTAGGATGAAAATCCAGTACTAAATGAACTTTCAGCTAAGTAATAAATTGGTCATTATTTCTTTATCAGAGAGATTTTTTTTTAAGTTGAGTATGGAATTAAGAATACGATATAAGAAAATAAACAAAGGTAAAAGCAAGAAAAGGTGGAACCTAGAAAAACTCAAAGGAGATGCAGGTAGGAAATTCAGAGAAGAACTGGAAAATAAAATAAGGAACAAAGAGAATATATCTGAAGAAACTATGGATTTTAATGCAAAATGGAATCAACTGAAAAACTTGATATATAAAACAGCTGCTGAAGAGATAGGTTTTGTGGAAGGTAAAAGAATTAAAAAGCCATGGATTACAAATGAAATGATAAGAAAAATGGAAGAAAGAAGAAGATGGAAAAATGTAAGCACTAAAGAGGGAAGAAGAAAATACAAAGTATTAAATAATGAACTGAGAAGAGAAACTGATGAAGCAAGAGAGGAATGGTTAAAAACAGAATGTAAAGAAATTGAAGAAATGGAAAAAAAGGGGGCAATATGATAAAATGTTTGAAAAAGCAAAAGAAATTACAAATATTAAAAAAAGTATAAGAAATCTGCCATTAGAAGATAAGCAAGGAAAACTGATTTATGATATTGAAATACAGGGTGAAAGATTGAAGGAATACATCAAAGAACTTTACGCAAAAAATGAAAGACCAACAAAAATTGAATTGGAAGAGCAAAATGAAATCTCAACAGAAGAAAGAGGTCCTGAAATACTAAAGAGAGAAGTAGAAACAGCAATTAAGGAATTAAAAAGTGGAAAGATGGAAGGAGTGGATGGAATAGGGACAAATATCTTAGGCAACATGTAACAGAGGGAACAAGAGGTTCAAGAGTTTTGGATTTGATTATAGCATCAGAAGAGTTGACAATAACTGAGTTGACATCTCTCCCACCAGCTGAAGAGGGTGACCATATGGTTTTGACTTGGAAAATGAATAGATATGCAGGAGTATCAAAGAGACGGGAACTTATGTGGAATTATAATGCAGGTGATTATAATAGTCTTAGACGTCAACTTCGGGAAGTTTCATGGAGGGAGGAATTGGAAGGCCTGGATATCATTAGTGCATGGGAAATTGTGAAAGAATATTTGTTAGCAGCAATGGTAAGTTGTATACCACGAGTGAAGAAGAGGACACAATTTGGAGTAAAGTGGATGACAAACAATATTAAACAGGAATTGCATGCAAAAAAGAGGCTATGGAAGAGATATAAGGGATATAAGGAGACAGGTGAAGAGAAGATGCATGAAGAATATAAGACACAGGCCAGAAGAGTGACTTGTGTGGTAAGGAAAGTGAAACTGGAATATGAGAGGAGATTGGCCCTAAGATCCAAAGAAAATCCTAGGGAATTTTTTAGCTATGTGGCCAGTAGGAGGAGAAATGACTGTGGAAGAATGATATTGTGGGATAAAAATGGGAATAGAGTGACTGATGCAGAGGACATAGTGGAATTGTTCAATGAACACTTTATTGGAGTATTTCATCCTAGAAAAGTCAGTTTTAATGCTAGAGGGGATAGGGCTGGTTCGAGGTTTAGAGGTACAGGAGGAGAGTGTGTTTCAGATACTGAGTGCACTGGATGTCAGTAAAGCTATGGGACTGGATGGTATCTCACCACGAGTTTTGAGAGAATATGCTAGGGAACTGACAGTGCCTTTAACCTGGCTTTTCAATGAAAGTCTGGCTTCAGCAAAGTTGCCCAGGGAATGGAAGGAGGATAAGGGTGGTAACAGACTGGAAGTGTCTAATTATAGGCCAGTCTGTGTGTCATCAGTAGTTGTTAAGAGCTTGGAGAAAGTAGTGAGGGACCGTATACAGCATTGGGCAGATGAGGGTAATGTTATCTGTGAGAGTCAACATGGATTTGTGAAAGGGCGCTCTTGTTTTAGCAATATGCTAGCCTTTTATAATAAAGTTACAAGAACATTAGATGAGGGAAAGGCATATACTGCAATTTTCTTAGACTTAGAGAAGGCATTTGACAGGGTGCCACATGATAAGCTGATATTTAAGTTGCAGCACATGGGTCTGGATGTCAGATTGGTCAACTGGATTCAGGATTGGCTGTCTGATAGGTATCAGAGAGTTGTGTATGGTGGAGCAGTTTCAAGGAGACAGAGGGTTACAAGTGGGGTCCCACAGGGCTCAGTACTAGGACCTATATTGTTTAACCTTTATATCAATGACATTGCCAGTGGATTGCAAGGGGATATTCAGTTGTTTGTGGATGATGCGAAGCTGGGAAGGATTATTAGTAATAGTGCAGATGTGGTAGCCCTGCAAGAGGATTTAAATAAGCTAGATAGATGGGCAAATGAATGGGGATTTCAGTTTAATGCAGCAAAATGTAAGGTCTTGAGGTTTGGGACACATTGATGGGGTGCTGCATACTCTATGGGAGGAGTTATACTGGAGGAAGTAGGGGAGACAAGAGATCTGGGATAGATGATTGATAGAAACCTGAAGTTTAGGGGACATATTGCAAAGGTGGTGAAGGTAACACAGAGGATTGCTGCAATTATAAGAAGGACACTGACCTGCAGAGATAAGAGGGTTATCATTCCGTTGTATAAGTCTCTGATCAGGCCACACTTGGACTATTGTTCTCAGATTTGGTCCCCAGGATTTGAAGGGGATAAATTAACTGTGAAAGTGTACAAAGACGGATGACAAAGATGGTTTCAGGACTGTACAAGCATAGTTATGAGGATCGGCTGAGGGAATGTGGACTGCAGAGTTTGGTGGATAGAAGAAGGAGAGGTGATATGATTGAGACTTTTAAACTGTTGAGAGGTGGTTACAGGGTTGACACTGGGGAGTTCTTTCGCTTGGTTGAATAGCGGGAAGGAGTGATGACAAGAGGCCATCCCTGAAAGTTACGAAAGGAAACTGTGAGCAAGAGGGTAAGGAGTGGTTTCTTTGTGTGGAGGGTGGTTGAACCGTGGAATGCATTGCCTGATGGAGTGGTGGGAGCGAGAATGGTCAATTAGTTTAAGGAGTGGTATGATAGACTTTGTGTTTCTTGGGGGGGGGGGACCTCCCCTCAATGAGTCTTGACAGACTTTATGTTCTTAGGAAGGACCTCCCACGATGAGTCTTTTGACTCCATGGAGGCCTGAATAATAATAATACCTAGTGAAATCCTAAAACAACTGGAGAACAAAGGTATAACAGAAACATGGAAACTCTGTAACCTCATTTACAAAACAGGAGTATGGCCTAAAGATTTCACGAAGAGTATTCTTATACCAATTGAAAAGAAAAGCAATCCTGCTAAGTGCAGGAGTGCTTTTCTATAAGCATACTCTCACATGCCTCCAAAGTACTACTAAGAATATTAAATCAAAGATTGTATAATAGAGTGGAGTATTTTCTGGGGGATGATCAATTTGGATTTAGAAAAGACAGAGGAACCAGAGATGCAATTGGAGTAATTAGGACCATATGCGAAAGGAATATAGAAGTAAATAAAGAAGTTTATATTTAATAGAAAGGGGGATAGTAAATCCCTTTATGTTTTTATAGCCAGGTACGAAACTCGGATCGATATCAATCGAAATCTATAGAGTTTCATGCCGAAAAAACTATCGGCGAAGCCCAAGTGTAAATGATCATTTGGGTAGTACAACACCAGGGCAACTCCATGCAAAGGTGAAGCAAGCTCCATCACTAACTTTAATATTCTCTCATAATGTAAAACCCAGCTCCTAAGAGATGTATATATTGTTTTACATTATGAGAAGAGGTCACTACCCAGACCGGTTTCAACCTTTTTTGAGGTTGAAACCAGTCTCATCAGTGAGTAGGTAGACCTGGAATATCAAGGTTTTAAGTGAACACGAACATGAGACCTCAAAAAAGGTTGAAACCGGTCTGGGTAGTGACCTCTTCTCATAATGTAAAACAATATACATCTCTTAGGAGCTGGGTTTTACATTATGAGAGAATATTAAAGTTGGTGACGGAGCTTGCTCCACCTTTGCATTGAGTTGCCCTGGTGTTGTACTACCCAAGTGATCATTTACACTTAGGCTTCGCCGATAGTTTTTTCGGCATGAAACTCTATGGATTTCGATGGATATCAATCCGAGTTTCGTACTCGGCTATAAAAACATAAAGGGATTTACTATCCCCCTTTCTATTAACAATTTCGCCGGTAAATTAGCCTTTTGGCTTATTAAATTAGAAGTTTATATTTGTTTCATCGACCTTGAAAAAGCATTTGACATTGCGAAATGGGAAAATATGATGGAAATATTACGCAAAATAGGTTTAGATTTGAGAGACCGAAAGTTAATAGCTGAATTATATATGAGCCAGACGGCCATAATAAAGACAAAAGTAGGAAAAACTAAAAAATGTGTGATTGGCAGAGGTGTAAGACAGGGATGCTGCCTATCATCGACGCTCTTCAATATATTTGCAGAAGAAATGAAGCATTTTATGAAGAGGAAAGAGGAATCACGATTGGAGGAAGAACAATACAAAATATTAGATTTGCAGATGATCAAGCAATATTAGCTAATACCGAAGATGAACTACAGCACCTAATGCAAAAATTTGAATATGCAAGAAATATGGTATGAAGATTAAATGCAAAGAAAACAAAAGTGATGACAGTCTCCAGGAAACCAGGAAGTATCAAGGTGATGATGAATGGAGAAAGTGTAAAGTGAGTGAGACAATACAAATACTTTGGTAGTATAATACAAGAAAATGGAAAATGTGACATGGAAATAAAAGAAAGAATTAACAAAGGAAAATATGCCTTTTATAGCAAGAAAAATTGTTTATTAATAAAATGAATAAAAATCTAAAGAAAAGGCTTATTAAGTATATATTTGGAGTATGACCTTATATGGGTCAGAAACATGGACAATTAGGAAGAAAGAAGCTAAAATGTTGGAGGCATTTGAAATGTGGTTATGGAGAAGAATGGAGAAAATAAAGTGGATTGAAAAAAATCACCAATGAAGAAGTATTACAAAGAGTTGAAGAAGAAAGGAATTTACTAAAGACCATAAGAAGAAGAAAGCATAACTGGATAGGACATGTATTAAGAGGAGACAGCCTACTGATAAGAATGATAGAAGGGAAAATTGAAGGAAAGCGACCAAGAGGAAGAAGACGACTAACGATGCTTGATGATATAATGGGAACAAGAAGATATCAGGAAATGAAGGAGGAAGCAAGAGACAGAGGAAATTGGGGGAAGAGAATCTGCTGAGTTATACCATTGGACCAGTCAAGAGACAGAACACTAATGATGATATATATATATATATATATATATATATATATATATATATATCAATGAAAGATGAGTAAATATTATTGTAAAACACAATGTACACCACCATATGCTTACAATGTTTATCTCTGAGGCAATAACTTTAAACACTTTCAAGAATTTATTAGAACTTTTAATGAAAGGAAAGGATTCTTATAAAATGTTACAATTACAAACCTAAAAATGGCTTTCTTGACTTCCTGGCCCATTCAATAGCTATTATTTTGCCATCAGCCCCTCTATTGCCAAATCCTCCTGGTACTAGAATTCCTCTATATTCAGAAAAAATAATAAATAAAATAACAATAAAAATTAATCTTAACTTGTTGGCCCAGAATCTTGCATGAACAGAATTTTATAAGTAAAATTAAAGAATAATGGTAAACCAGTATCTGTCACAGAAGTCTATTCAGATTTAACTGTTTGCATTTTTTCAGACTGTTACATATTTTACATTTCTCATCTTCATCTTAGGCTCAATGGCCTGTTATAGGCAAGTAACTTTGCTTCCCAGAAACCTAATTAAAGCTATCATAGGATGACAAACTCCTATCTGCACAGGCTTCTTTTTCTCTTAGTGCATATATTCTCTGGCTTGCAGATCTGTCTTCTTATAGGATGAAAGATAAAGCCATCTCCAAATGAGATCAGTTAACTAACCTGTGGTTGAAAAGTCTAGCAGAGTTCCAAGCAGGTTTCCCCTGCCAAGGACATTGGTATTACTAAGTGAACTGCAGAAGCAATGTGCATTTAGAGAGTAGTAATATTTCTCTGTTACAGGAATTACTCTTGAATATATGAATTCATCACATATTCATGAAAAATTATCCCTAATTTAATTAAAAATTAAGCCATCAACTTAAAATACACACAAATAATACAGTTGACAATGACTACAGGAACCTCATAAGGACTGCTGTAGGAATCGTTTGTTGCAGCTGATAGTTTGTAATGGTAAATTTCCTTTAGAATGGCACTATGATTGGGAAGATAGGGTCAGGACTTTTTTTATTAGTGGTTTGGTAAAGTTAGGAAGTTTGCTATAATGTGTTTGCTACAGTGAGAGATAACTGTGTTTGAAATTTGTGATTTTTGAAGAAATTCCTGGTGTAAGTAATAAATGCTAAGTTTAAACTTTTTTTTTTGTTAGACGTTATGAGGAAACACATGACATCAATAAATTTAGTTGCACATCTAATACAAAACAGTATGAAACTTAATTTTGAATTTCTTAAATACTGGTTAAAAAGAAAATAAAATTTCAGTGGGTAGCATAGTTTAATAAAACATTTTTCTCCTCATGTTCTTGATTCTCTCTTTCACACACACAGCATTCTTCTCTCTCAAGCAATGAGCAAGTCTCAGCTCTGTGTTGTTTCAGATCTCTCTTATTAAATTCTCTCATTAATAACAATTAACTTTCTCTATCTTATTAAATATCCAGTCTGTAATACTACCGCTACTTCCTCCACTATGTTAATCTAGTTCCGTTCTTCAAATGTGTAGTCACCATGCTTATGCCACGCCTTGTATTAAGCCCTCAATTGTTTCAAACAATTTACTGGCTGGCTGAGTGGAGAGCATACCTGTTCTCCAAGCACTGATATTTGTGGATGTCTTAGGTCACATATGAATTTTATCATCTGGTGTAAGCAATAAATGCTAAGTTTAAACTTTTTTTTTTGTTAGAAGTTATGAGTAAACACATGACGTCATCCTACTTACTGGAAAGTAGGATGACGTCATGTGGCTTTCCAGTATGTATCCTACTTACTGGAAAACCACAGTGGCTTGAAAAAGTTCTATGTTTGGTCTCTGGAGGAAGGGTTTTCCAGAATTAAAAAAAAAAAAAAAAAAAAAGAATAAATTTGCTCTGCTAACACCTTTTATTCCCCTATAGGGAGCAGGCTAGGCCAGTTTTAGTACTGTCTAACTTTTGGAGACTGACAGGAGCTAACAGTGGAGACCCAATCTCCATTGGTAGCACATCAGAGATAGGTGGTCTAACTATCACTAATTATGCATGGCATCCAGTTAAGAGAGGTAGCTGACAAGTGCCACCATCTTGTGGTCCCTAATCCTAGCATTATATTTATTGTCTGAAATAGTGGGGATTCTATGGTCAATTTTATTCCCCTATTACCTTTTATTCCCCTATAGGGAGTAGGCTAGGTCATTTTAGTCCTGTGTAACTTTTGGAGACTGAAGGAAGTTAACAGTGGAGCCAATCTCCACTGATAGCCAATCACAGATAGCTGGCCTAAGGCTATCACTAATTATATGTGACATCCAGTGAAGAGAGGTGGCTGACAAGTGCCACCATCTTGTGGTCCCTAATCCTAACATTATATTTATTGTCTGAAATAGCAGGGTTCTATGGTCAATTTTCTTCAGTTTTACAGGATAAAAAACTTGAGTTTCCAGGAAAAAAAAATCCCACTTGCCCATGCCAGATATCAACAAGCTCGTGTAACTTTTCAGGAAGAAGTCGAAGAAAAGCATAAAAAACAGTTCTAGTCAGCTACAAGAACTGAACTTAGGTCTATTTTCAGAGAATGCAAACCCCTTCCACTGAGCTACATAGGCACTTATAGGAATAAATAAAAAAAAACTATATATATATATAAAAAAAAAATAAATTTAAAAAATGCTATCTGCTGTACAGTGGGTAGGCAGACATTTTCCCACCCACAAAAAGTTGTAAACTATAGGTTTATAACCTTTTATGAGTAGAGGAATCACATAAAAAATGGCCAAATTCAATGTCATCAATCTTTAGTCTAATCCTTTCATGATAAGCAGCTAACACCCTCTCCTTACTCTTTGCCCTATTCAGTCTCTTCTGACTACATCATAATTATCACTATCACTTCAATATTAAGGAAATGCTTGTTATGCAATGAGTCAGAAATTTCCATGATATGCAGCTGAATTTCTCTGGTTAATAAATGGAATAAACTACAGGAATTCACTCTTCAAGCTTTCATACATTAACCAACTAGCTGGCTATGATAGATAAGATATATCAACTATTTTACACTTTGTATTCATATCATTTCAATTTTATTGCAATTTTAATAGACACTTCACATCCATGTTTTCAATGGCAGATATATACATCATAATTAGTTGGGTGGTTAATATATCAGAAAATGATACCATTCAAAGTTATCATTCCACTCACTTCACTGTTAAACTTCTCTTTCCATTAATCCAAACATACCTATTATTACTTGAAAAAATATGGTTCGCCCATTTGAATTCCATTCTCATAAATGCCCTTTGGTTTCATATCTAATCAGTCATCATCATTTTACTAATATGAATCCTCAAGGAGTGTTCAAGCTACTATGATAGCATTATATCATTAAGTTTACATTACTAATTTCCCATCAACAATTCTCATCCAAATTGGCACTCCAGCAGTGTTGTTGTGTCTAACATTCTTCTAAGGTACTTCTGCCTCGATTAATCAACTAGATTATAATCTTTTTCTGGGTCTTTTTCTTCATCTTGGTAACAAATGCTTTTTTGTAACCTTTCCTCTTCCATTCTGTTTAAGTGACCTTACACCTTAGATTAGCTATGTCCACACATTCTTGAATGCTAACATGTCAAGTTCCTTTCTAATGTCTCCATTTTTAATATCATTCTGCCACTGCTGCATCTGCTCAGCTCTCCCCCCCACCGCCAATATTTCTCAGAGTTATCATGTCTGTGGTCTCTTAATCTTTAATCAAGTGATTTATTTCTAACTAAACTCGTGTGTTGCTGCTTAAGTGCTGTGAAGAATTCATGTTGGAGGTTTAATGGAATATTATCAGCACTGAGAAAGGCTTAAAACAAATTTTAATAGTTCCAATATTTTGTTTCAGTCACAGAGACATCTTCAGGGATTACAAAAAAAAATTTTGTAACAACACACACAAATACAATAGTGAGTGAAACTAATGTTTCACTCACTAATGAAAAAATTAAGGAAAGGAAAAAAGTATCATCATCACCAGAGCTGATAAGGATAATACCACAGTTGTTCATAACGCCTCGGATTATAATCGGAAAATGGATATTATTCTCCAGGATCATGCTACATACCACTTGAACATGATCCCACAAAAACTGAAGTTAAAAAATTAAAAAAAAACTACTTAAAAAAGTGTCCCCCTGACATTACAAAAAAACTCAAACCTTTCAGTTCTCGTTCCCCCCCCACCACCACCACTGGATATACGGTTTACCTAACATCCACAAAAACCTAATTCTTCCCTAAGACCTAGTAGATGCCACTAATGCACCTTGCTAAAATTGTCAAAGCAGCTAGCTAACTCTCTGACCCCCCCCCCCTCACTGGTCTTACATCTTATGTAAAAAACTCTACCCATTTTAAAAACTTAGTTGAAAATCTTACTTTAAATAACACAGACATACTGGTCAGCTTTGACATCATCTCATTGTTTACTAATATTCCCCTAATTGACACCTTAACACTCTTAAAAAAAAGTTTTTCCTTCTGATATCTTAGAGCTATTTTCCTTTGCTATCAATTCCGGTTATTTTTCCTGGAAGAACAAAATCTACAAACAGATAGAGGGAACTGCCATGGGTTCTCCCACCCACCCCTTGCCAATTTTTACATGGAAAATTTTGAAAAACAAGCCATAGACTCTTCCCCCCCCCCTCTAAAACCTTCTATCTGGCTAAGATATGTAGATGATGTGTTCTCTATTTGGCCTCATGGCCCAGACACATTACACTCCTTCCTCAGTCACCTCAATAGCTTACATCCAAGAATCCAGTTTACGATGGAAAAGGAAAATAACAATAGTTTACCTTTCCTAGATACCTTAGTAACATGCCTTCCTAATGGTAGTCTTTCTTTCTCTGTATATAGAAAACCTACTCATACAAGCAGATACATTCACAAACTCTCCTCTCAGCATTATGGCATTATTAAAACTCTAACCAATAGGGCCCACAATCTTTGTTCCAGTGAAACTGCCCTTTCAACCGAACTCAAACATATACACACCTTCCTTTCCAATGGCTACAGTGATTACAGAATTAAAAAAATAATCAAATCCTTCCCCATTTCCTGACCATCTCTTCAGAAGGACTTCAGAAATGCCATCACCATACCTTACATCCGTGGTACATCAGAAAAAAATAGATCGTTAAAAAGTACGATCTCCATACAGGTTTTAAGTCCCACTGTAAACTTGCTACCCTTATCTGTTCCACCAAAGATCAACTCCCTCCTCTCTCAGTGCCTGGAGTATATAGAGTACCTTGTTCCTGTAAACTGGCTTACTTTGGACAGACAGGAAGATCAGCAACCATCTGGTTAGAAGAACACAAGTTATACATCTGCAGTCATGATTATGGTCAATCTGGCCTTGCAGACCATGTTTTGGATACAACCCACAGGATCTCCTGGAAAAACACCACCATGCTCCACCTAGTAAATTCAAAAAAGAAAGATTGTTTTTTGAATCTGCATCTGCACTCAGGAATCAACCTAATTTAAACAAATATGGTTGCATAAAACTTCCCAAAATTTGGGAAACATTAATTATCAGAGATCCCTCTTTACATCCTAGGCAATCTACAAATGTCCATAGAGGGTGCACCACCTAGATAGGACATTAGTTTCACTCACTATTGAATTGTACTGTTACAAAAAGTTTTTTGTAATCCCTGAAGATGTCTCTGTGACTGAGACGAAATACTGGAAGTATTAAAATTAGTTTTAATCCTTTCTCAGTGCTGATAATATTCCATTAAACCTCCAAGATGAATTCTAACTGAACTCTTGGTAAATAACATATATTAAAATATATGTTATTTACCAAGTCAGTATTCCATTCCATATCTGGATCGAACACTGTCTTGTAAACTGCTAGTTCAGTGTTTGACTAATTTCTCTCTTATTCTACATAAGTTTATTCAACTGGCTCCCCACCATATGAGCTTTGTTTATTCTATCATCTGTTTCCAAATATAATTTGCCATTTTTTTACTAAAAATTCTGCCTAAATATCATATTGTACTTGTTCTATAGGTCTTTCATTGAGAATGCAACTGAAGTTTTCTATGTTCCTATTTCACAGTTTTGGCTGCTTTATTGTCGATTTTCATGACATTTGTTAATCAATTTAGTTAGAGAATCCAGAAACTTGCAATGGATGTGTTTAGGAGTACAACATATGCATAAACGAAAGAGCTAAGTTCATATCTCCAATTCTAATATCAGGTTAAACAGCACTTCCTTTTCTAAGGCAATCCATATAAATGATGAATAAGAGCAGAGATAATGTGTATCCTTGTGTGACATGCAATTTTAGATCAAACTATCTTCCTGTATTTCCTTCATTATTCTGTATAAAGTTCCATTAATCTCATAGAACTGTGACATTTTGAAAAGCTTTTCTCTGCAACCTTATTATATGCTTTTTCCAGATCTATAAAACTTTACAGAATTCTTGTTATATTCCCACAATTTCTCAACTATCTGTTGTAAAGTGAAAATCTGATCTTGACAACCTCTGTTTGGCATGAACGCAGCTTGTTCTTTTACAAGTTTTTCTTCCACAATTTTTCTCAGACACTTAAGTATGCTTTCATCAATTTTACCTAAAACACTTAATAGGGAATTACACTATAATTCTCACATTCAGCTTTAATCATCATCATCATCATCAAATTCCTGATATGTACCCTCCTCAAGTGGTGTACAGGTTATGATAGTACTACATTCAACTTTATTCTTTTTTTTTTTTTTTTTTTTTGTTACAGTTTGGAAGTATGAGAGCTCTACTCCAATCTCCTAGAATTCAACTTTCTGACCAGGCTCTCCAAAAAATGTTTATACCTCCATATTTGAGCACATCAAATATCATCTACTCCAGCTGCCTTTATACATTTTAAGTTTTTGATGGCTTATTCTACCTCAACCATTGGCATGCATTCATGTTTACATTCCTTTGAATTTTCTACTGTGGTTCTGTTAGTACCTATTCCATTTAACAGTCTCTGAAAGTAACTACTCCAGACATCTAGGATATATCCTTATCTTCAGTTTTCATGTCACCATTATCATCTCTATTTTTTTTTTTTTTTTTAGTACTCTTTCCTCCATTTTTAAGTTTTTTGAATAGTCCCCGGAACAATTTACCGCATTCCTGATATTTATGTATTGATAGTCTATATTCTTACCAGTCTTTCCATAGCTTACCTCTGTTACATTTTGCTTCTGTATTTTTAGGGCATCTGTTGACTAATTAAAACTAAGTGATGGTTACTTCCAATTTCAACAACTTGCTCACATTTCACACTATGTGCTACAGATTTGATAAACACGCATTTGAAGTGGTTAAAAAAAAAAAATAGTAGTTAATACAGAATTATTTACATTAAAGGAGTGAACCAAATATTTTTAACATCAATGATGAAGCAAATAGGAGCAAGATCCTTGCACAATCACAAAGAAAATGCTTGAAATAAACAGAAGCCAAAAAAACAAAACAACAAGAAAAAAAAAAACACATTGCTATATTTGGAAGACATTTCCCAGGTGAATTAATCTTAAATAATCTTTTAAAAGGGAGTCCCTTTATAAAGTTTCAATTTAACTATTTTTAAATATATTTTCTTGGTCTTTATTTTTAATAGTCTCTACAAAGACTTGTAATGCTCACAACAAACAAATTTGCTATTATGCACTTAATAAAGTGTGAATTTTTGTTGGTGGCATACTTTCCAGTTGCATCACTTAGCTAAGACAATTTCATATGCAATGTAGAGCGAAAGTGGGGAAAGTTACCAAATGTCGTTGAAAGTTTATTTTTCACTTGGTTAGAGTATAATAAATTTAGTTTAATCCTTTATCCAAGTGTGAGCAAACAAAGTTTGCGCCTGAAAGTATCTTCAGGACTGGGGTAAGGTGGTACAACACCAGGCCAACTCGTTGCAAAGGTGGAGCAAGATACCAACACTCCTGTCTCAGTATTTCCTATAATGCATAACGCATCTTGCGGATATGTCTAATGTTATGCATTAAGGGAAGGGCCACTACCCAGACTAGTTTCGACCTTTATTGAGGTCTCTTTAGTGAGAGCCAGGCCCAAGCTGAGATACCAGGCAGAAGCATTCGCAGGTCATCTCTACCTATAGGAGTTGCCAAATGGTGTACCAGTATCTCCAATAGGAGATACTGAGATAGGAGTGTTGGTATCTTGCTCCACCTTTGCAACGAGTTGCCCTGGTGTTGTACCATCTTACCCCAGTCCTGAAGATACTTTCAGGTGCAAACTTTGTTTGCTCACACTTGGATAAAGGATTAAACTAAATTTATTTTACTCTAACCAAGTGAAAAATAAACTTTCAACATCTTTATCTAAATCCAGAGTAATTTATTAAAAAAGGGTGGCACACCATTTGGCAACTCCTATAGGTAGAGATGACCTGCAAATGCTTCTGCCTTGTATCTCAGCTTGGGCCTGACTCCCACTGAAGAGACCTCAATAAAGGTCGAAACTAGTCTGGGTAGTGGCCCTTCCCTTAATGCATAACATTAGACATATCTGCAAGGAGATGTGTTATGCATTATAGGAGATACTAAGACAGGAGTGTTGGTATCTTGCTCCACCTTTGCAACGAGTTGCCCTGGTGTTGTACCACCTTACCCCAGTCCTGAAGATACTTTCAGGCGCAAACTTTGTTTGCTCACACTTGGATAAAGGATTAAACTAAATTTATTATATATTTACCAAATGTCACATCGTTAACTGGGAGCATAATGATGCAAAAAATACATTGAAGCAGCAGTATAAATTTTAATATATACACACACATATATACCATTTGAAAGAAACAACACATAATAAATAGAAAATACAGTAACAATAAGTAAAATTTATTTATTGTTATTTACTAAAATAAAGAGCCAAAAGGCTTCATTTCAGCAATGCAAAAATTATATAAATCAAGTGGATATTAAATCTAGCATTAGAAAATACTTTATGCACCAACTGAGAGTTCGCTTACCAAAAATACACCTCTCCGATGTTTCAAGTTCCTTAGTACTGAACAAGAGTTTTTGCTCTCTTAAAGTTTCTGCTCGGTCTCTGAGGAGAACCAACCAGTTCGAAATGGCTGTCAGGCCAGTGAATCCTTATCAAAATGAACCAACAGAAGGCCGCTTGGGTATGTGATCATGTTTTCTATAAGGTCTGCACTAGGGACCTTATAAGGTCCGCTCCAGCAGTTAAGAGTTGCTAGGCAACTCATAACTGCTGGCGAGTGTATTCCTGTAAGCTCTCTGGTCAAATTTCATATGAAACGTATTTAATTTATTCATGAAATTTATTCAGTCAATTCTCACTACAGCAAACATACAGGAACCACAGGAATAGTTTTTTATACTATATACAGTAATAACCTGCTTTACAATTATCTGCTCATATGACACTTTTCAGTTATGAGTAATGTCATCTATAAATGCTGCATTTGCTCATACAATGGTTTAGTGACATGCCACTGTCAAGGATCAACTGCAATACAGCTTTTGTGAAATCAGTTTATTTACCACATTAATATGAATTATAAACACTTTATTATTTTAACGTTGTTAATAATGGTAGATAAAATTCGAAATAAGGGTGCTGCTATTGCTTCCAGTGAAAAAAGGAAGAACATGTAAACTTATTAACATTACATACTTAGATTAAAATGATTAAATTTAGTAACAATAGTGTATCAAACACTGCGATAGGTCCAGGCCAAACTTACCTCATACTACTTTTTGTTACAGATTTAACTTTATCTTTGTTAAAAACAAAGATAAAGTTAAAAGTGCTACACTAGTTAAACACTACAGTTATCCATAAAAGTGATAACTGTTTTGCCAAAATGAGAAAAAACAACAACTTTTAATGTAGTAGACTGCTGACTAAACTGGTTGGCATGTTCCCATGAGGCAAGAAGCTATTCTGAATAGGTTTTACATTTTCGAATATTCTAAATTTTTCGTTTGCATAACTGATGTAAATGTATGCTTTATTCATGTCCCTTACAAACTTGTATGACTGCTTAAAAACATTATTAATCATTACGTATGTCTATAGAATGAGGAGGGGGGTAAGAAGCAGTGATTCACCATAAGACAATAGTCTGGAACCTAACGTATCATATTACTGGGATATACCTGTAGTTGGTTATAATAAATTTCCTTTAGAATAGCACGCTGCCTAAATCCATCAGGCTTTGGTAAGGAATTTTTAGTAGTTCATTGCAGTGAGTGAGTTTGTTATGGAAGTGTCTGTAAACAGTAAAAGCAGCAATTAATATTAGAAACTAAAATTTTGCATGGTAACATAATTGTAGATGAGATTTCCATATAATTTACAGTGTAGTGGATAGGAGGAGGAGGAGGAGGGATGATATGATAAAGACATCTAAGTTAGTAAGGGGTTCTTACCAAATTAATGTTGAAGAGATTTTTCATAGGATGTTGGGAAAATGGGGAGAACAAGGGGTCAGCTCTGGAAGCTGTATAAGGAGGGTGTAAGCAAAGGAATTGAGAAGCAGGTTTTTTGCATGGACAGTTTTGAATGCATTGCCTCAAAAATGTGGTGTCTGCAGAGAATTGCGAATGTATTTAAGGCACTGTATGATGAGCTATGTATAGGACAGGATCACCTCCCTTGATGAGTCTTTGACTCCATGGAGGTCTGGGCTAATAATAATAACAATGATGAAGATTCTGTTGTGAAAAAGTTATGATAGATTTGATTAGTTATCTGATAACTGAACATTATTTAATTAAATTCATTTATTATTTTTATTTTTTAAGCCTAAGCCTTATGGGGAGTAAATAATTTGGATTTTTAAAACATTCTGGTAAATCATTTGGGTCTAAAACATACTCCATGTTTAGAAGAGGAACACTGCTGCTGATTAGAATCATGCTGTGACAAATATATTCCATCTGATTGTGTGCTCTCTGGCTAGTTTGTCTGTTTTGCAGGAAAAGAAGCATCCCTCATCGATTTAACCAATGAATCAGCATATCATCACAAACTTGAGAGCAAAGTACCATAAGCTCACAGCAAACAATATTTTTGTGATGACTGAAAGAAAAGGAAAGCTGGATTAAAATAATTCTGAAAGAGTTATAACATTAAGGGATTGGTGTGAGTGAGAAATCAATGTCAGCTGTTATATCTTTACTTTTTCTTAGTCTTTTGTTGTTATTTTATCTTTATATTATCTGTTAGCCTTTATCTTTTATCTTATGCTATGTACTTATCAGTTGTTTCGTTTGCCGACAAATTTATATTATTTTATGACTGTGCCAGCCGGCAACTTAATTCTGATATACTATTCTAGAATACTAAGAAAAGGAATGCAGGGATCAAGAAATTTGCAGTCGTGGTCCCGTTTCTTTAGTTACTAATGGATTTCCCTCTAATACACGGTTCGTGATTTTTCAATCCACAGAAACATGACAAACTCATTTGGTTTGCACATAAGAAAAACATTTATTTTGACACAAACATAGAGATACATTTTAGTTAAAACTTTCAATTCTAAAAGAGTCTGAGTTCCCTCCCTTTTCTTAAAATAACACATCCAAAAAAAGGTCCCACACTATAATTTCTTATACTGACAAAATCTTACACTTCTTTATGTATCTATTCTCAGACCCTGTTAATTTATACTAAATTACCCATTACTATCACACATATAAAATACATATATATACAGGCTTATTCTAGAATTCTGGCATAGATTTCATGAGATAACATTCTTTCTTATATTCAAACTTTGTCCCCCCCCCCCCCCGCCAAGAATTTTTTAGCTAGCATTCAAATTAAATTTTAACATAATGACATTAATTTCCTTTTCTTGACACAAACAGTCCGAAGCCTTGGTTTCCTATTCGGCTCAAGCCTAAGATGCCTCTTATTCCTTAGGCGTAGACAAAATGCCCAAATGCAGACAGTTCTTTAAACACCACACGGAAATTGGCTGTTTTCTCAACATTCAGTTTCTCTTTCCTCTCTGGTTACTCTAACTTAATACAAAAAGGTTTTAGCTTACCGTTCTTGCTTTATCTGGTAGATTTAGGACCTTCTTATCTAGATTCTCGGATCTCCTCACCGTGTTTTCTTTTAATGGCGTCTTCGCTATTCTTTTATTCTACTCGAAAAGGAACACTCCTTCACTGACTTGTACACTGGCATTTATTTCACCAGCGGCCCTTTTCTTCTAGAACTCTGGTTGCATTATAGCTGCAGCTTTGATCCACGTGGCATGTATAACAAGGGGAAATTCTTGCTACGCATGGCTGTAAGTTTTCACAGCTACTCAGCTCTCTGCTCAGGAAACCAGGAAATGACAAAAAAGAGAAGAGATCGATTCAAATCCCTGCCGAAACCTACATACCACAAAACAGCACCCTCACTCGGTGGTGTCGTCATGCATACGGCAGCAGCCTATTGGTTACTGTGGCTCCGAACTGTCTTTGACATGGCCTAAAACTTGTATTAACTTATACACATCTTTTTTGCAATTTTACATGATTTTCTATCTTAATTAATTCACAAACATTCGCTGTTCAGTTTATGGGCTTCTTTTGCATTACTTAATATTTACAAATTGAATATATACATGTTCTAGGTCATAAATAAGCACATTTTCCATCTGGAGGCATAAGTATGTCTTATCCGTCCTTTCTGACGTTACCTTATTTTGGATTGGAAAAAGGATGATTCCTCACTTTTTTTTGACACAACACAGCTGTATGGAAAAAACGTCTGTGGCCCCAAATTGTTTCCAATTTTGAAAAGTCTGAATATAGTGGGGGGGGGGGGGGGGAATTAAAACGCAAAATAGTCCAGAGCAAAGCTCAGATTTGAGATGACATATGAAGATGTGGAGAAATTTGTCTAGTCTCATTCCAAAATCTTCTTTGAAAAAGAAACCTTCAACATCACTGAAGAATTCCAGCAGAACTTATACACAGAAGCTACTGATGAGGCACAAAACTGAAATCATTATTGTTTCGTATGACCTTGACAAAGCATTCAAGCATGTTTAAGAAGTGATCTAAACAAGATGTCAAAACTGATCCTTTCTTTAAGAAAAACATGACTCTCTCCTCCTACTATCAGAAGAAGGGCAAGAATCTATCTTCTCGCATCACATATCAAAAATGTTCCCCCCCCCCCCAAATGACTGAAGAAATTCAGTAAAACTGACCTGCTTCACCAAAGATAATGCACTTTTCATAGAATTAATGAATTGTTATTCCATAGATGGATTTGTATTTCGTTTCATGACTAGCTGCTAAATAATCTAAATAATCTATTACAGTAATAAAATTTTTAAACTTCAAATAAACATTTTAATTTTATTTAAAAATAAATAAATTTATAAAATTTTAAAAATAAAAAACATTAAAATTAAAAATTTTTAAAAATTGAACATAAAAATTTTAAAATACTTGCGTAATTTACAGTTGTGTTTCCAATATTCACTACAGCTCACTATAGTAAATAATTGATAAATACTTGGAAATATGAAATTTCATGTTTCAAATAGCTATTAAGCCAGCAAAATAACCTCCATAGCTCAGTCAGTATAGATGAAGCCCTTTGGTCAAAAAGAGCTGTGTTTAATTCTTGTTCAGTCTCATATGGAGGTAGAGGGTTTATTTCACCCGGAAACTCAGATTTTCGTCCCTCACAACGGCATACAGATTTACAGTCATAAAATAGATTTTGTCTTCTCCCTGAATGAAACTCATAACACATTGATTGAAATATATAAGAGTACAGGAAAACCACAAAGTTACGCGGTAGATGGGATCAATAAAAAGTATGTAAATCAAATTCGTGGAACTCGGGGTATAATTTTGCATGTAATTTATATATACAAACATATAAAATATTAGTTAATTGGGACCAAAGGTTTACAAAAACACCTATATTTTTTAAGAAATATAATCAGAATTGTAGTTTTTTCATACATAAAAAGAGAAAGTCATTTCAATGTCGATGATTTCATAAAATCTAATAGATTTGTCTGACGGCATAATGTCTTTTTCTTGTCACGCAAAATTTCTTCATAGCAAGTCAATGATTTTTTTATTCCTTGCCTTGTGGCTACAATTCGTACCTCTTTAGAATCTATGTCCTCCAAAATCTGTAAACCTTTCTTAATTAAGCTGAAACCTACTGTTAATTTTGCAATTGTTATGCTTTTCTGGTAGAACTGGATCTGAGGTTTCGGTCTCTTCAGTAGTGCTTTGCTCACACATCTCTATGAGCTCGTCGATTGTAAGCTCCTTGTTATGCAAGTCTAACAGCTCGCTGACATCTTCACTGTCGACTTCTATATCTAATTGCCTGGCAAGGTTGACAACTTCTTCTATTGCATCTCTATGAACTCGTCGATTGTAAGCTCCTTGTTATGCAAGTCTAACAGCTCGCTGACATCTTCACTGTCGACTTCTAAATCTAATTGCCTGGCAAGGTTGACAACTTCTTCTATTGCCTCAGCAACTTGTTCAGTTTCCGGCAACATTTTCGTTTCGCATTTAAAAAAGGATGGACAAAGTTTTTTCCAGACACCATTCAAGATTTTTTGGGAAATTTCACTACAAGATTCTCCGATAATGCTTACAGCATCTAAAACATTAAATTGTTTCCAAAACTCTTTAACAGACAGTTGCTCATTTTGCCTTCATTCAGATTTGCAAATGAACGGCACGTGTAGCACGCTTTGAATATTTTGATAACTCCTTGGTCCATCGGTTGAAGTAAGCGGGTTGTATTTGGAAGCAAGAAAACAACTTTTACATGTGGATCAAAATCAATTAAAGTTGCAGGAGGGTGACCAGGTGCATTATCAATAATGAGCATAACTTTAAATGGAATTTTTTTAAACTGGCAATAAAGTTCAACTTCAGGTATGAAGTGGTGACCAAACCAGTCTTCAAAAATAGAAGTTGTCACCCAAGCTCTAGAATTTGACTTCCAAAACACTTGCAACCAGCTTTAGATTTTTTTTTAGATCTCTTGGATTTTCGGAGCGATAAATTAAGAGAGGTTTTAACTTGCAATCACCAGCTGCATTTCCACCAAGCATTACTGTCAACCAGTCTTTGGAAGCCATAAAGCCAGGAAACGTTTTTTTCTTCACGTGCGATGAAAGTTCTCTTAGGCATCTTTTTCCAGAACAAGCTGGTCTCGTCTACATTAAATATGGTTTGACTGCTATAGCTACCTTCCTCGATGATAGCTTTACGTGTCTCAGGAAAAGAAGACGTAGCCTCTTTATCAGCGCTTGCCGCCTCTCCACGATGCTGTGCCAGTTACAGCGATTTTTAAATCGGCTGAACCAACCATTACTGGCCACGAAATTGTCTTCTTTGGCCGTTTCTCCAGCTTCTACTTTTAGCATCTCAAAAATCAGCTTGGCTTGGCTACATATAGTTGTTTGATCAACTGGACAATTTTTTATTCTCACTTGATTATCACACCATAATTTAAGCATTGTTTCCAATAATCCCATGACGTTTACGAATTTGCTTGAATTCAATGATTGGGCATTTTTTACAGCAGTGAGAATTCTTTCTTTATCTTTTATGATTGTTCTTACTGTGGATTTCTGTAGATCAAATTTCTTTGGTAGCTCACAGATTTTCATTCTGCCTTCAAAATCCTTAATAATGTTGAGTTTTGTTTCCAAAGTCAATGTTTTTCTTTTCTTGCTAGCTGTAGAAGAATCAGACTTGCTTCTTTTGGACGACATTATTATTTTTTATGTGATAAAATTTTTATCAAGAACATAACATTAAACAATCGCAAGGTATGTAGTATGTAGACTATAAAAATCGTGTATGAATGGAGACAGCGCGAAACACGTCAGTGCTTGTTCACACCATGTGCGACACTGGCGAATGCGGCCGGCACCGGAAAGATACAACTAATGGTGAGGCATGAAGCAGGACGGGAATACGTACATATAAGAAATCGCGTAACTCCGGATTCACGTAAGTCTGGGTAGCATAAGTCAGGGCATTACTGTAAAAATTCCATTTAGTTTTCTCTTACATGTGTGAAGTTATTTAAAACATTATGTCTAATGTGCATGTCTCTATTAAACCGCTAGCAAACAGAGAAACCAGTCAAAACACTCAAGTGGCTCTATACAAAATAGTGTTTAAACTAATTTTGCTTAATAATCTTAGAGCTGGATTAGAATAAGAGAGCAGTTCAAAGACAGGAGATTACATATATGAGAGTTCTTAGAAAAATTAGTGGAGTGGAGAGATGGTATCAGTGGCAGAATTATATTAAAAATGAAGACTTTTAAGAACGACCTTTGTACTGTAGCATTCTGGAATGTGCGAGTACACCTAATTTCAGGTGGTATGGTCACATAAACAGAATGAATAAGGAAAGATTAACAAAACAGGTGTCTGATGCCAGGAAAAGGCCAAGATCTATGTGGATCAATGCATTCAGAAGTGCTTAGAAGACCAAAATAAAAGATCCAACAGCACCTGACATATCCTGACAGATAACAGGCTAATATTGAGAAAATTTGTTGATAAGAAGCTACTACTTATAATAAACTTTTCATGCAGCATTATTGTGGTATTCAGTACATCTCTTGAGGATAAAACTCAAGAATTTGATTATAAGATATTTAATTTCGTTTTTTTTAATAATACATTACAAAATGATGAGCAATGTTATTCTTATTTCAAACAATGATGAGAACTGAATGCAACTTTAAGAAAGCATACAGAACAGTTACATTTAACTCATTAAGAATACATCCCTTGAGGATACATATTAGAAAATTGATGATAATGAGTAGTTACTCATATATGAACATCAAAAATACCCAATGTTTTAATTTTATTTATCCTTTGAAAATAATCTAAAATAAATTCTGTATCAAAGTAACCATCAAAAATCACAGACAATGTAGACTACTTTTCAAAACTGATACTTCTCGACCTTGACATGCAGAAATAAGGAGATTATGATTGCATTGTATATGGCCTTGTTCAAGCCTCATATAGATTATTGCACAGATTTGGTCACCATATTTTCATGGTGACAAGGACATGTTAGTAAGGATCCAGAGAAGATTCACAAAGGTGGTCAACGGTCTTTGGAATGTGGAGTACGAGGACAGATTGAGAGAATATAAACTGCAAAGCCTTGTGAATTGGAGGAGGGGGGGTATGATTGAGACACATAAGCTGGTCAGGGATTGTTATGAGGTTGACATGGAAGAGATTTTTCATAGAATGGGAGAAGGGGGTAAAACAAGAGGCCATCGCTGAAAACTGTATAAGGAGGGTGTTAGCAGATGAGTGAGGTAAAGGTTCATTTGCATGGGGAGTAGTTGTGAGTGGAATGCATTGCCTAAGTTTATTGTGAATGTAAACACATTGAATCCATTTAAGGCACAGTTGGATGAGCATTGTGTGTAATAGTGTGTACCTGCCATGATGAGTCTCTAACTCCGTGGAGGTCAGATGATAATAATAATAAAAACAATTGTTCAAGTGTTTATTTAAACATAAATTAAATTCTTGTTGCTGCTTTGCCATATTAAAAATATTAGTTATGTTATTAATTTTCCATAAAAAAAATCACAATAAAGCAACAAATGATGAAATTAAGAACTTCACCAATTAGAGGAAATTTTTCTAAGCCTTTCTTTGACCAATCCCCGAGTTAGTCAATCTCCAGCATGGACAAGCAAGTTTTTTCTCCTAAAAAACTTGGCTTTTTGTCCTGTAAACTCAAGAAAATTGACCATAGAGTCCACACAATTTCAGACAATAACATATCCTGTTAAGGTTAGGACTGGCAGAACTTGTTTGCCAGTCTCTTCATTGGTTGCTGCTTATAATTAGTCTTGAGCCAGATATCTCTGATTGGCTACCAGTAGAGACTGAACTATTCATTCATTCTCCAAAAGTTAGATAAGGCTAAAAGCTTTCCCCTATAAGGGAATATCTTTGCATGGCCTAGTGCAGAGGACGTAAACATCACTTCTACTGAATCCAAGAGCTTATGCCTATATAATTAACTTTAAATTCATCGCATCATATAAATGAAGCATGTGTGTGTGTAAATGCATGCTAAAAAAAAAACGATATCTTTGTTTGTATTAAGCATTTCTTAGCAAAACATGAAACACTTACTCTGCTCTACATAACTGCTGCCATGCTTCATGGTAACGAACACAATCTTCTTCCCTGGTGGAACTTTCCAAATCAGCTGCTTCAACATACTAAAAAAATAAAAATAAAAAAGTAAATGC
The DNA here is from genome assembly GCF_054136105.1 of Typopeltis vanoorti. NCBI lineage: Eukaryota > Metazoa > Arthropoda > Arachnida > Uropygi > Thelyphonidae > Typopeltis > Typopeltis vanoorti. The sequence goes on from NC_143556.1 coordinate 140,533,648, forward strand.
ATTTACTAAAATGAAAACTGAACTAGTGAGTTTTTTATGCAACATCATTCATTCTCGTGGAAAGGCTTAGATGTTGGTTATGCACTTTTTACTAAATAATTTAAGGAAATTACAACGTAAACTAGGATATACATTAAAATAAATTTTAATATACTTCAATATTTTGCCAACATCACGTTGCCATTTTCAAGGAACTTAAGAACACGACACGTACATGGAGGCACAACAAATAGTAAGTGAGGAAGAAGGAGGAAGCTATTATTTCTCCTAAAGTCCTGATGATGCCCTAGCTGGCAATGTTGGTATTCTTGGGCGATTGGGCTGAAGGTCTTCTGATGTAGGTTTCCCAAATTTGAGGCAGTCTCATGCGGCCAAATTTATTGAGGTTTGGAGTGTTTCTTACGGCTGAAGCTGATTCCACGAAAAGCCTTTCATATTTGTATTTACTACGGTGTATTATCGTGGCTTTCTTCCACCGTATTCTATGACAGGTATCCAGCACATGGTCAGCAACACCAGAGTGGCTGTATTGGTGAAAATGGATATGGTCCTTGTGTTCTGAAATTCTGATATTTGCTGTCCTGCCTGGTATATACCAGGTAGGTTAAAGGGGGGGGGGGGGTCTTTAGTAGAGCGGATAAGGGATGCCAATTTTTTATATGGTCTGTAACAAGAAGTTAAGTCATGTTTTTTTAGGATTTTTGTAATTTTTTTCCAAGGTGCCTCGGATATAGGGTATGGAGATGGATTTAGAGTAATCCTTGTTGTGATGGGGCGGGGGGGGATTGCAGATTGCAGTTTACTGGTTTCAATATTTTATGGATTTTTTTTGGTGGGATAGCCATTGTCATTTGAAGAGATAAGTTTAGCTCTGTTGTGTAGTGTCCTAATGACTCCATACTGTTGCGAGGAGGGGTGGTGGGATTGTTGGTGAATGTATCTGCCTGTATGGGTGGGTTTTCTATAGACTGAGAAAACCAAGGTTCCATCAGGCTGTCGGGTGACTAGTGTGTCTAAGAAAGGAAGGCAGTTGTTTTTTTCTTCTTCCAAGGTGAATTTGATTCTGAGGTGTTGGTTGTTTAAGTGTGTTAGGAAGGAGAGGAGTGCATCAGAGCCATGTGGCCAAATAGCGAACACATCACCAACATAGTGAAGACAAATGGTTGGTTTTTGTGGGACAGAGTTTAAAGCTTTCTCTTCAAAAGTCTCCATATAAAAGTTGGCCAAGAGTGGGGATAGTGAAGAACCCATGGCTGTTCTCTCTATTTGTTTGTAGAATTTTCCTTGCCAAACAAAATACCCCGAGTTCATTATGAACTGAAATAGGGCTGTGATATCAGATGGAAATTTAGCTTGGATTAGCTCTAAGGATTCTTTGAGTGGGACATTTGTGAATAAGGAGGAGACATCAAAACTGACCATTATGTCAGTGTTTGAGTGTAAAGTTTTCTATGCTGACTTCGAAGTGGGTTGAGTTTTTTATGTGTGAAAGTGTGTTGCCAGTATAGTGTGAGAGAACTTTGGCCAAATGTTTAGCTAGTTTGTATGTATGGAAGTCAATGCCATCCACTATGGGACGTAATGGCACATTTTCCTTATGTATTTTTGGGAGTCCATAAATACCGGGGGGTATGGAGGTAAATTGTTTTAATTTGTTAGTGATTTCCACAGGTTAAGAAGTAACCTTCTTAAGGAGCATGTGAAGTTTTCTAATTTGTAAGTTAGTGGGATTGCACTCGATAGGGAGGTAAGTAGCCCGATCTAACAATAGAGCTTTAAGCTTACCTGTGTAATCCTTTTGGTTAAGCAATACTGTGACGTTCCCTTTATGCTTTGGTGATTATTATTTTCTTGTTTTTCTTTAATTCTAGTAGAAATTTCATATCGTTGGCGACGTGGTTTGGAAGGTGTCATATCCTGTGTTTAATTTGTATCATAATATCTTCAGCAGGTATTCTTCTGGGTGCAATGGCAAAGTTGTGGCCATGAGGGCATCAGGTGCTTCAGATTTCACACTAAATGACGAAAGGTTGACTACCGTTTCAGTAGGAAGTTGTGGTTTCGAGATCGAGTTCTTTTTTAAATTTTCAAATTTTTTGATGTGTTGATCTCGTACTTTTTTAAATTCTTTCTACTCTACAGTGCACGAGATGTCATCTTCGAGTGCCTGGATAGTTAAGTTAGCATCATTCAGGAAACGCCGAGTTGTGGCAATTTGTTTCCTGAGCAAGGCTTGACTGGCACGGTTATAAATATGAAGAGCTTTTTGCGAAGAGAAACGGTGCTTGAATTTGACACATCAAAAAATTTGAAAATTTAAAAAACGACTCGATCTCGAAACCACAACTTCCTACCGAAACGGTAGTCAACCTTTCGTCATTTAGTGTGAAACCTGAAGCACTCGACACCCTCGCATGTGGCCACAACTTCGACATTGCCCCCAGAAGAGTACCTACTGAAGATATTATAATACGAACTGAATGCAGGATATGCCACCTTCCAAACCACGTCGCCAACGATATTAGACTGGATGTGCGTTGTGTTCTGACCAAAGCTAAACCACCAAAAGCCAACATGCCCAGTAAGGAAATTAAATCTCTACTAGAATTAAAGAAAAACAAGAAAATAATAATCACCAAAGCTGATAAAGGGAATGTCACAGTATTTGCTTAACCAAAAGGATTACACAGGTAAGCTTAAAGCTCTATTGTTAGATCGGGCTACTTACCTCCCTATCGAGTACAATCCCACCAACTTACAAATTAGAAAACTCCACAGACTCCTTAAGGTCACTTCTTGGCCTGTGGAAAACAAATTAAAACCATTTAACTCCATACCCCCCCCCCCTGTATTTATGGACTCCCAAAAATACATAAGGAAAATGTGCCATTACGTCCCATAGTGATTGGCATTGATTCCCCCACATACAAACTAGCTAAACATTTGGCCAAAGCTCTCTCACACTATACTGGCAACACACTTTCACACATAAAAAACTCAGTCCACTTCAAAGCCAGCATAGAAAACCTTGCACTCAAACACATTGACATAATGGTCAGTTTTGATGTCTCCTCCTTATTCACAAATGTCCCACTCAAAGAATCCTTAGAGCTCATCCAAGCTAAATTTCCATCTGATATCACAGCCCTATTTCAGTTCATAATGAACTTGGGCTATTTTGTATGGCAAGGAAAATTCTACAAACAAATTGAGGGGACAGCCATGGGTTCTCCACTCTCCCCACCCTTGGCCAACTTTTATATGGAGACTTTTGAAGATATAGCCTTAAACTCTGCCCCACAAAAACCAACCATTTGGCTTCGCTATTTGGCCACATGGCTCTGATGCACTCCTCTCCTTCCTAACACACTTAAACAACCAACACCTCAGAATCAAATTCACCTTGGAAGAAGAAAAAAACAACTGCCTTCCTTTCTTAGACACACTAGTCACCCGACAGCCTGATGGAACCTTGGTTTTCTCAGTCTATAGAAAACCCACCCACACCACACAGGCAGATATATTAACCAACAATGCCACCATCCCTCCTCGCAACAATATGGAGTCATTAAGACACTACACAACAGGACTAAAATTATCTGTTCAAATGACAATGCCCTAACCACAGAACTAAACCACATTCTCAACACTTGCTCAGCCAATGGCTCCCCCCAAAAAATCCAAAAAATATTCAAACCAGTAAACCACAACCCCCCCCTCCTCCCCTCACAACAAGGATTACTCTAAATCCATCACCATACCCTATATCCCAGGCACCTCGGAAGAAATTAACAAAAATCCTAAAAAAACATGACTTAACTTCTTGTTGCAGACCATATAAAAAATTGGCATCCCTTATCCGCTCTACTAAAGACCCCCCCCCCCACACTACACCTACCTAGTCTATACCAGGTCCCTTGCAGCTGTAAGCTGTTCTACTTTGGCCAAACAGGCAGGACAGTAAATATCAGAATTTCAGAACACACCAATACAGCCACTCTGGTCTTGCCGACCATGCGCTGGATACCTGCCATAGAATACGGTGGAAGAAAGTCACGATAATACACATTAGTAAATACAAATATGAAAGGCTTTTCATGGAATATCAGCTTCAGCCCTAATCCAAACCTCAACAAATTTGGCTGCATGAGACTGCCTCAAATTTGGGAAACCTACATCAGAAGACCTTCAGCCCAATCGCCCAAGAATACCAACATTGCCAGCTAGGGCATCATCAGGACTTTAGGAAAAATAATAGCTTCCTGCTTCTTCCTCACTCACTGTTTGTTGTGCCTGCGTGTACGTGTCTTGTTCTTAAGTTCCTTGAAAATGGCAACGTGATGTTGCCGAAATGTTGAAGTATAATAAAATTTATTTTAATGCATATCCTAGTTTACGTTGTAATTTCCTCAAATTATTTAGTTAAAGAAACATCATTCATTTTAATAAATTACGGAGACTACTATGATGTTAAGAATAATTACTTTAATTTCCTGATGCTTTGACCTTCATATTAAAGTCATCATCTGACGTATACACATGTGTGTATATACGTGCACTCTCTCTCTCTCTCACACATGCACAAAGACAAGCTGCATTAAAATTCAAACAATATATCAAAGTGACACTAATCTGATTGACCATTACTACTGGTCTGACTTCTAGTGGGAACAAAAAGTAAATCGAAGCTATATCCTATTTTTTATAACATGGCTAGAGAACATTCATATTATGTTAATTAATTAATATTATCTTTTAATACAGCAATAGTGGTGGCCCATCAGTAATTTAACATAAGTAATTTGTTATATTATGCAAAGATCCTGGAGCACTAAACACCTAATTATAATTTATGATGACCTTATGATGGTTATTTTGGTAAAATATGTGCCATCCACATTCTTGGGATTTTCAGACCACTGTTAAAGTCAGGGTGGTTAATTAGAATTTCATAGGTCTCCTTATATTTACACATGTTTTGGTGTGATGTAATGAACACATGTGTCTTTCCAGTCAATTCTATGTAGAATATCCAGGGCATGATTCATAAAGGCCAGATTTGCCATAGTTATTAAATTTAAAGGATATTAATGGGATATCAGATAAACTACACAAAATACTTTACAAATACAACCTCAATGCCACCTTGAAACCTCCTGCAAAATTAAAGAACTTATTCAACTCCTCAAGGGCTTCCCTTCCTCCCTTGGCCAACCCTGGAGTATACCATATTCAATGCACCTGTAACCTGCTTTATATAAGTGAAACTGGAAGCACAATACCTATCCAGAAAAAAAGGAACTTCAAGGACACACTAAATTTAATAAATAAAGTAAATCTGGCCTTTCTGATCATACCCTGGATATTCTAGGTAATGAACACATGTGTCTTTCCAGTCAATTCTATGTAGAATATCCAGGGCATGATTCATAAAGGCCAGATTTGCCATAGTTATTAAATTTAAAGGATATTAATGGGATATCAGATAAACTACACAAAATACTTTACAAATACAACCTCAATGCCACCTTTAAACCTCCTGCAAAATTAAAGAACTTATTCAACTCCTCAAGGGCTTCCCTTCCTCCCTTGGCCAACCCTGGAGTATACCATATTCAATGCACCTGTAACCCGCTTTATATAAGTGAAACTGGAAGCACAATACCTATCCAGAAAAAAAGGAACTTCAAGGACACACTAAATTTAATAAATAAAGTAAATCTGGCCTTTCTGATCATACCCTGGATATTCTAGGTAGAATCGACTGGAAAAGCACCTGCATTCATACTACTTTTTGTATAAATTATTATTATTATTAACATCCGACCTTCACAGAGTCATGTCGCATGAGGTACACACTATTGCATACAATGCTCATCCAACCACGTTCCTTGAAAGGATTTAACATGTGTCTACATTCACAACACACTCAGGCAATGCATTCCACTCACCAACCACAATCCATACAAATCTGGCCTTTCTGATCATACATGGAAGTATCTGTAGAAGAGGCACAAGGCACAAACTGAACATCTGTGAGAGAGGGATTGAAGTGGGTGTGTGAGAAGGATCATTAATTAACATACTATTATTATTATTTTCCTGACCTCCATGGAGTCATAAGACTCAGAGTAGGAGGTCAATGCTAGACAACACAGTCTAGCATTCTTCTTCAAGTAGCTTCCTCATGAGAGGGTGCAGCATCGTGTCCTTCCAGTTCTCTCTGTTGGTGGCTTTCCTTTTTGTTTCTGCATAGCTGTGTCATCCTGTCATGATCTTATATCTTCGAGCTATGTCCTTCATTTTTTGCTTCTTGATCCTTTTCCCATAATTTTTCCTTCTAAAACTGTTAGTATCCTCTGTCCTGCTGAACCTCTCAGTACATGTCCTGCCAATCTCATCTTTGGATCATTTCCTGTAATAAAGATCTCTGTGTTCTAATTCTCTGTAGGACATCAATATTTGTCACATGTTATATCCATGAGATTTTCAGAGCTCTCCTATAGCACCACATTTCAAAGGCCATTATCTGTTGTCTTACTCTCTTCTTGAATATCCAGGTCTCACTTCCATATGTGAAAACTGGTCACACTAATGTTCTTAACATTCTTTTATTTGTCTCAATACCCACAGAACTTCTAAGCAGATCTTTATTTTTCCAGAAGGCATCTTTAGCTATGGCTGTTCTTATTTTTATTTCTTTATCTTGCTTTCCATTTACAGTAAAGTAGGTGCCTAAATATTTGTATTCTGTTGTATGTTCAATTTTCACATTGTTTATGAATATATCTGGCTTGGATCTGTTTTCTTTTGAGATTTTCATAAATTTGGTCTTTTTTTGCATTTATATCTAATCCAAATTCTTTACCGTCTTCAATTAGTAGCTGCAGTAATTTAATTTATTTCGGTTTTCTGCTATTAGAATGATATCATCAGCATATCTAAAATTGTTGTATTTTATACCATCGATACTAATTCGTATTTTTTGCTTTTCAATCTTTTTCATCACTGTCTCACTGTAGATATTAAATAGATTTGGTGAAAGAATACAACCTTCTCTAACTCCTCTTTTTATTTTCACTACAGAAGCCTCAGAGTTAAACAGCTGCATTTTCTGTTTGGTGTAAATCATTTTAATAATCTTAAGTACATGATCTTCTATGTCTAATCTATCTAATATATTGAACATTTTATTACGTTTTACCCGGTCAGAGGTCTTCTGAAGGTCTATGAAGCATATGTAAATGTTCCTATTTTTTTTCAAGTGATCTTTCTATTAGTATTTTTAGTTCCAGGCTAGCATTAATGGTTCCCATTCCTCTTCTGAAGCCTTTCTGTTGTTCACTCAATTCACTGATTAAGGTTCTTTCAATTTGTTTGTTAACAATAGTTAAAATAATTTTAGATGCATGGGATATTAGGCTCACAGTTCTGTAATCCTTGCAATTTTGTGCATTATTTTTCTTTGGAATTGGTATGCAGATAGATGCTGTAAAAACTTCAGGTAATTCTATTGTTTTATAGATATCCTGAATGGATTCCACTTAATAGTTGCTATTATTGCCAGTCAAAGCTTCTTTTAGCAGCTCAGGCAGGATATTATCACACTCAGGTGATTTATTATTAGGAAGATTCTTAATTACATGTTCTATCTCCTTTCTTGTTGGTAGAGTGGAATCTGTTGTTACATTTAACTTAAGGCAGTGTTTCTCAAAGTGTGGTAAGCGTACCCACTGGGGATACGCGAAAGTCTTCAGGGGGTATGTGGCAATTTTCGGCTATGCATCATTAATGCATGGAATCATTATATTTTTCAGCAAATAGTGCAATTAGAGACAAGCGGGATAAAAACAGCACTAACTAATGAATCATATCACCCCTCCAATAGAAACTGTTGTATAGACTGAAGCAAAACCATATGTTGCCAGTGCAACATATGGTTCTGCTTGACACCATCCCCATCGTGAACGTGTTAAAACTAAGAAATATATAATTAAAAGAAACACACGTATTAACCAGTGAAAATTATTTAGTTGTTTCTAGAACACCTTGAGGAAAAAATATTCACTTTTGAACCCAAACCAAAAATTTGATTAAGATATGTCGACGACGTATTTGCAATCTGAGATCATCCCAAACATGAATTACAAATGTTTCTAGATAAAATTAACCTTCTTCATCATTGCATCAACTTTACGTTAGAAAAAGAATTTCCACAGGGTATCTCCTTTTTGTATTTACACATCCAAAGAAAAGAAGATGGTTCCATTGCCACGTCTGTCTTTCGCAAGCCTATATTCTCAGGTTGCTACATTCACAATTCTTCTGCTCATCATCCGTCTCAGAAATCTGGCATTATTAAATCACTAGTTTCCAGAGCACACAAATTCTGCTCCTCTGAAGAATCTTTAAACCAGAAATTAGAAGTAATCAAAAATACAGCCATCCTAAATGGATATAATCCTAAAAACAACTCAAAAAATCATCAGTAGTCACTTCTCCACACATCAAACCAGACAGGAAGAAGTCCATAGGATTCCCATACCTTACGTTAAAGGCATCTCAGAACATCTTTCTAAAATTATGAAGAAATACAATTTTGCCACTACTTACAAACCTATCAACCAAATTTACAACTTGTTACTTTCTCCTAAGGACAAACTCTCACCTTTGATGTTGCCTGGCATTTATGAGATTCCATGCTCATGCAAATTATCTTACTTTGGACAGACAGACAGGCAGGTAGGTCTGTTCAGAAACGCATCTCGGAAAATCAAGACCACATTCGTCTTTTTAAAACGCAGAAATCTGGCCTCTTTCAACACGGAATTGAAAATCCAAACTATAGGATCCATTGGGAAAAGTCTAAACTTTTACATAGATCTTTATATAAACACGAACGTTTATACAAAGAAAGTTCTGAAGCCCTACTACACAGACCAAACTTAAAGCGCAACAACGTTCTTACTATTCTTAAAGTATGTGAAATTGTCATACAAAATTGTGTTAAATAATTTTTTTTTTTTTTTTTTACTTCTGTAGCACATTATGCACGTTTAATGAGATTCTATTGTAATCATGCACCCTAACTGTATGTTATTCCTATTATTGTTTAAAACTACTGTACTGATGATGTCCTAATATACTTAGGATGAAATATTTATAATTAAATAATTTCCACTGTGGTTAATACGTGTGTTTCTTTTAATTGTGATCGCACCACAAGTTTCGTTATTTAAAATAAGAAATATATAGTGAATGTGTTTCAGATATTTTAGAAATCGGTTGAAGATAATTAGCATTTCAACCCAACTGCTGAAATGCTAATTTGTCTTTGTCATGTTGGAGGCTTAATGGAATGTATACAGCACTCAGAAAGGATTAAAACAGAATTTAATTCTTCCTATATTTCGTCTCAGTCAATGCGACATCCTCAGGGATTACAAAAAAACTAATGTAACATAAATGGAAAAGGAAAAGAACAATAGTTTACTCTTCCTAGACACCTTAGTTACATGCCTTCCCAACAATACACTTTCCTTCACGGTATATAGCAAACCCCACTCACACAGGCAGATACATTCACAAACTCTCCCACCACCACCCTGCTCAACAATATGGCATTATTAAAACTCTTACCAAGAGAGCCCACAACATAATAAATTTAGTTTAATCCTTTATCTAAGTGTGAGCAAACAAAGTTTCCGCTTGAAAATATCTTCAGGACTGAATATGGTGTTGCACTACCTTACTGGGGTAAGGTAGTGCAACACCGGGAAACTTGTAGCAAAGGTGCACCAAGCTAACAGCACTCCTATCCCAGTATCTCCCATAATGCAAAACACATCTCCTTGCAGATATGTATAATGTTATGCATTAAGGGATTGGCTACTACCCAGACTAGTTTTGACCTTGAGGTCTCTTCAATGGGAGCCAGGCCCAGAGGTGGAGATACCAGGCAGAAGCAATAGTGAGGTCATCTTTACCTATAGGAGTTGCCAAAAGGTGTGCCACCTTTTTTATACATATTATACATATCCACAAGGAGATATGTTTTGCATTATGGGAGATACTGGTATAGGAGTATTGTTAGCTTGGTCCACCTTTGCTACGAGTTGCCCGGTGTTGTACAACCTTACCCCAGTAAGGTAGTACAACACCATATTCAGTCCTGAAGATATTTTCAGGCGCAAACTTTATTTGCTCACACTTGAATAAAGGATTAAACTAAATTTATTATAGTCTAACCAAGTGAAAAATAAACTTTCAGAGCCCACAATCTTTGTTCCAGTGGAACTGCCCTTACTACTGAGTTTGACCACATACAACACTTTCCTCTCCAATGGCTACAGCGATCACAGCATTAAAAAAAAAAATCAGGTCCTCCCCCATTCACCGGTCTTCACTCCAGAAAGAGTTTAGTAATGTCGTCACCATACCCTACCTCCGTGGCACATCCGAAAAAATATCCAAGATTTTAAAAAGTACAACCTACACACAGAATTTAAGCCCCACTGCAAACTTGCTACTCTTATCTGCTCTACAAAAGATCAGCTCCCTCCTCTCTCAGTGCCTGGAGTCTATAACGTATCCTGTTCCTATAAACTGGCGTACTTTGGACAGACAGGCAGATCAGCTACTATCCACCTGGAGGAACATAAGTCATACAACTACAACCGCGACTATGGTCAGTCAGGCCTGGCTGACCATGTCTTGGATACAACCCACAGGATCTCATGGAAAAAAAACAACCATGCTCCACCACAGCAAATTCAAAGGAGAGAGACTATTCTTAGAATCAGCAGCAGCTCTCAGGAATCAACCAAATCTTAACAAATATGGTTGCATTAAGCTTCCTAAGATTTGGGAAATGCTTATCACCAGATGTCTTTACATTCCAGGCCACCTACAACTGCCCTTAGAGGGCGGTCCACCTAGATAGGACTTTGGTGTCACCCACGTGGTTGGGCTTAGTATTGTTTGTTATCTGTGTTTATGTTATATTAGTTTTTTTGTAATCCCTGAAGATGTCTCATTGACTGAGACGAAATATAGGAAGAACTAAATTCTGTTTTAATCCTTTCTGAGTGCTGTATACAATCCAATAAGCCACCAATATGATGTCCTCACAGCACTTAAGCCTCTACACACGAATTTGTCTTTGGTTCGTGCGATCTTTTGTTAATACTGCACCAATCATATGCACTTATTCATAGCTGCTCTATGTATCTAACATCTTGTAAATTACTGGTAATTTTTGCTTGAAATAATGGGAAAGAAGATGAAGCTATTTGGGTAGATGACTTTGACGATGCACACAAGAAAACTGTTCTCGATGCCTAAAGTAGCGATAGCGAGTAGGAGCTTCTTGGTAAGTCACACTATTTGCAGTTTTTTCCTGAAAACTTTAGTTTCCAAAAATCCCCGCATATATCTTGCACCACGATTTTTTAGCTTTAATTTTGGGAAAAAAGTATGAGTTTTATTCAAGTAAATACGAATTTACTCAAAGTAATTTTTTTAGCTTTCAAATTCTTAAGTATGGATCACTGGTTAAAGATTGGATTTATAAAACCCACAAAAGAGAGCAATATAGTAAATACAAGTAGCTGGAAGTAACAAGAAAATGTTGATATTGCATCTGGATCAAATGAAATTGATAACGGTGTGTCGTCTGACATCTCTAGAGAACCAACTAGGAAGAAGATGAAAAATCTTCGTAAGTATGATATGAATTACTTGAAATGTGGATTTTCATGGATGGGAAATGAAGAGGAACCTATTCCAAATTTTGTTCTATTAAAAATAAATCATTTTCTTTTTTTTACATGAACATATTACATTCACATAAAATAGACATTTACAATGAAATATACTTTATTTATTATTTGATAAGGGGGTACTTGGCAATAATGAAAATTTAAGAAGGGGTACACGGATATCTGAAGTTTGAGAAACACTGACTTAAGGTGTCGCAAATCATCTATCATGTTACCATTATGATCATCATAGAGATTTGATAAGTACTCCACCCATTTTCTATTTATCTTTTCCTTATCAATGATTATGTTTCCATCTTTGTCTTTGATGTTATTAGACTGTGTACATTTTGCTTTTTGATTAAGTTCTTCCACTTTCAGGAATGCTTCTCTGATTTTGTTCTTATTTTGCAATTCTTCTATCTCGGTGCACTGCCTATTTATCCAGTTTTTTTTCAATCTTATGCATAACTGTTTGATTCTTTTATCCAATGTTTTATATCTTAATCTTTCTTCTTCATTTGCTCCTCTTTTCCATGTTCTTCTTTCATCGATAAGGTTGATTACTTCTTGTGTTATCCATGGTTTTTTCTTTCTTTCTTCTTGTTTATTGATGTGGTGTTCAGCAGATGTTATGATAGCTGCTTGTAGTGTATTTCACTTAGAAAGTTCATTTTCGTTTTGCAACTTTGCAAACAACAGTTCTGAAACATTTTCATTAAATTTCGATTTTACTATTGGATTTTGTGCCATTTGCAGATCCTATTTTAAGGGTTGACTTCTTCTAATTTTTATTGTTTTCAGGCAAATATTCATCTTCATTAAGACCATCTATGATCAGATTCACATTTAGCAATGGCATCACCTTTGAGTTCCGTATTCCATTGAAGTAACGTTTACTGACAACAATATAGTCTTAATTGATTTTTGTATCTTCTATCCAGACTTTCCCATGTGTATCTTGCTGTTGGTTTTTGCTCAAAATAAGTGTTAGTCATGATGAGACTGTGCTTGTTACAGAAATCAATCAGATTTTTGTCCTCTCTCATTCCGAATTCCAAGTCCAAATGGGCCCACGTATGCAGATGTTCTCTCCGATCCAACTTTTGCGTTCCAGTCACCCATAGCACAGATAACTCGATCTTTCTTGCCTCCAACTTCCCTTACACACCATTCTATTTCATCATACATGTTATCTATTTCTGCTTCCTCATTCTGTTCTGTAGGAGCATATATCTGAATGATCAGCATATCTCTAGGTTTAGACTTCACTAGAATTGCCATTACTCTGATTTTTTGATGGCATGAATAATGTTTTTATTAGTTTTCTTCTCTACAATGAATGCTAACCCCTCCTTGATATTTTACCACCTGATGTATATACTTTATATATCTTGCCATTTGGAAGTTTCGCCTCAAAATCTGATGATCCTTTCCAAAAGGTTTCACTTATTCCTAGTATATTAATATTCAATTATTTTATTTAGCTTATGATGTACAGGTCTCAGAATAAAACATACATATTACATAAAACAGCATAAAAACAATTGTAACAATCATATTAAAAGGGATACACTAGGTTGAAATGATTAAACATCAAAATTAAGAATCAGGAGTCAGAGCTTAATCCTTAAATCCTGGATCCACTCCAGGGATTCTGCAGTCAGTTTACAAAAGTCCTCTTTAGAAATAAGTAGATAGGGCACTCAAGCACAATGTGATTGATAGTCTGGATCCCTCTTCTGCATTCACAGTTTGGAGTTTCGGACCAGTTCCATTTATGCAAGAGATACATCTCCCACATCCTGTTCTGATCCGATTTAAAGTGGTCCATACATCTAGGGAGATTGAAGTCCTCCAGACGAGATATTAGATTTGAGATGGGTATTTGAAGATTGGAGGTATGTTGAAACTAATACTCTCCCCATGACTTGCATAGGTCGAAGTTCTGGTCGTTTATTTGTATTGCACTCCTCCAGGCAGGGTGCCTGGATTTCAGTCTTTGTGAAGTATGGAAAGATGATATGAATATTCAATCTCTCCATCTCTCTATCACAGTTAATTTCTCACATTTATTCAATCCTCTTACATTCAAGCAATTTCTGTGTTGAATTTCTTTATAGCAGTCATGGACTGACAATACCACAGGGCCTGCTACATCACCCTGACACCACCGTTCCGGGCATATCGAGACTACCCAGGCTTTATTTCTTTTCTGTTTAGACATAATGCTTTACATAGTGGCATTTTTTACGGAATGGGCTGCCAGAACCATCCAATCCCTAATATGAATGGAGGATCACAGCTGTTGTTGGTTAGCGGGTCCCATGGACCTAGCCCGGAGGCCTACAAAGTACCGCCAGTCTAGAATACCACACCTAAATCTCATCCTGTATGTACTTTTACCACTCTGTTAGACAATGTATCCTGTGCTCCAATTTCTCTCTTTCTTACTCATTACTTCCTTTTGCAACTTCCAGGGATTCCCTTTGTCATTGTTCCATCTCCTCATTCTACCACATGAAAAATCTTCCCAGTGTCAATCTGATAACTTCTCAAAAGCTCAAATGTCTCAATCATATCTGCACTCTTCTATCCACAAAACTGTAGTTTGCATGTCTTCAGTATATCACTATGCCAACTCGGTATTTCACTAATGGAATACCGAGTTGGCATAGTGATAATAAATATAAAAATGGAGGAAAACTCACATAAAGAACTTCTTTATTATAAAATTTCCACTTGAGTGTCATAAACATCTTTAGTACATGATTATAAAAAAGCAATTAAACAATAACAGATGAGGTGTCACACCTTGTCTGTTATTGCTCAATCCTAGAAAGCACCACCTTAGTAGCTAATGTAAGATGACTAAATTGGTCAATAATTTCCTAAGTAAAAATAAAATAAAAGTATATATATAAAGTTAGGAAAGATTAGCAGATTTAGAAAGTACTATCTTCCACAAAAGGGACAGATGTAGACCATTGAATCTGTTTAAGTTAAGATAATGAAGTAAAGTTTTGCATGCTTCTTTATAAAGACGTTTTATGAGGAAATGACTATGACTAAAGACTATGCTTAGTACAGATAGCATGCTCAGCAAGTTCCAACTGTTCAGGCACATGATATTTAAAATAAGACGTGTTCTTCTAGATGAATAAAAGCATTTCTTCCTGTTTGTGCAAAATAAGATAAGCCATAAGAGCAAAGAATTTGGTAGATTCTGGAAAACCTAGAGGTGGAAGCTTTAGGGAAACGAGAAAGCTGGTGATTTTTCTGATTGGACAAACAAAAATATTCAAGGGTTATAAAACTTTTGCTCTGCATTCAAAAATACCTTGCAAATAAGAGATAGAAACGAGAGTTTTTTTTCGGCATTGAAAAAGGCAGAGATCCCATAATACCTGTTAAAAGCTTTTTTGATGAAAAAATCCTTAAAACCATTAGATAAAAAGGTTGATTTAAATATGTTATAATTCTTTCTTTACATCTGAAGAATATAAAGATTGAGTACAATGTATTAAGTTCTTAATAGTTCCGACCTTTTAACAAGAATGGTGGTGATATTCAGTGATGGATATAAGAGCCTGTATGAGTCCTCTGAAAAATTGTAAACTTCCACCTGGTTGAAGAAAAATTAGAACACCTAAAAAAAGATAATTGGTTGTTCATTTCTTTATCTGAAGTAAATTGGATCCTGGGATGAAGTGCATTTAATTTGGAAAGAAACTGCTGTAACTCAGAGGAAGCACCATTCCAAATTGTGAAAAATGTCATCCACATATCTGTACCAATGAGTAGGTCTAAGAGAATTGTTATCAAAGATATGTTCTTCAAAGTGTTCCACAAAGAAGTTGGCAATAGTAGATGAAATAGGACTGAAAATTGCTGTTCCTTCGATTTGTGGATATAATTTTGCTCTTTCTGAATCTCCCCCCTTCTACTTTTTTTTTTTTTTTTTTTTTTTTTTTTAATGGTGACAAAGTAAGTATTCTTGTAACTGCAGCCACGCTCGAGGATAAGGTGGTTAGTCTTATGCCTCCTGGTGTGACCTATGTCTATAGATGCATGTGTTCATGGGACTGGTTTATATGTTCTGGGGGACAAAAAACCAGAGTTTCCGGGTGAAAAAATCCCTTACCTCCATGTGAGGCTGGCTAATTTGCATCCTTTCATCAAAAGAGACCAGATAAAGGTTCCTCGCGTCACTGACGGGAATCGAACTCATGTCATTCCAACTAAAGGGCTTCATCTAGAAGGACTGAGCTACAGAGGCTCGGATATAATTTGTTTCTAAAGGGGAAATAACCAGAATGCATAAACCAAATAAGTTAACAATATCTGATGGAAATTCTTCCTGAATTTCCACCGGATATTGTTCAGAAGTAATTCAATTGTGTCCGATAATGAATATTAGTACACAAGGATAAGGATATAATATCTAAGATGATCATAACATCAGAAGTGTCCACATGAAGATCACAAATTTTATTTTTAAAATCTGAAGTGTTTTTTTTATATAAGTAGAAGATCTATAAATTAAAGATGCCAAAAATTATATTCTTGGTTTACACTTGGATAAAAGGATGAAACCAAGAATATAATTTCTTGCAATCTTTAATTTATAGTATCACTAAGTGAAAAAAAAAAAAAAAACTTTCAACATCTATTTCTAAACCAGATTAGTTTAGTAATACAGTGTGACATATTTTGACTACTTGTATATGGAAATATGACTTCAACATCACTTCAACCTTCATTTCACATGGTCCTGGACCATGTGATATGATGTGATATGAAGTGGCTGTGCTCATGGTAGGGTGAGCTCTACAAGCTCACCCTACCATGAGCACAGCCACTCATATCCCAGGGAAAAGCAACCACATGACCACTTCAGCAGACTTCGTAGAGCCACTGCTGAGAATTTTGCTTGGTGGCAGGTGGGCCCCATCACCAAGTAGAACACCACTGAGTAATGAGCTAAATGATCCTTCAGGTCACTTGTTGTTGGGTGATCTGAGGAATTGCACAAGTTTATAGAGAGGTATCCCCACACTTGAACATACCCCAATAATGGTTGAAATCAGTCTGGGTAGTGGCTCTTCCCCATAATGCAGTGCATTATAAATGTAAGGATATGTGCATTATGGGATGCTAAGGCAACTGATGTGAAGTTATCAGCCTCCATATACAAGTAGCCCAGTCGTGAAATTACTTCACATGCAAACTTTGCTGACACTTGGATGAAGGATGAAACCAAGAATCTAATTTCTTGGCATCTTTCATTTATAGTATAACTAAAGTGAAAAAACTTTCAACAAGTAGATCTTCTAGCAGCAAGTAAATTGGATAGGTATTTAGATATCTTATAAGTGAGATATCCTATATGGTCAACAACCAGTCTTAATAGAACCAGCATTTCTGTTGTCAGCTTTAGTAACAATTAAATTGCTATTCTTCAAGGACTTCAGCACTTTAAATTCAGAAAAAGAAAGATTTAGGATGAAAAGGCTTAGCAATAAAAAGAACTTTCATTTGCACATTTGAAACAAATCCTGTCAGCAGTTTTAAGAAATAAGAATTGAAGGCCGCTATCTATGCCATGAACAAAATCCATAAGAGGTACTGTTATAATGTGAGTGCACCATTTGTAATACTTAGGTAGACTGCACCATTTTGTTATATTTACATTCGTAATTCTTACATCCTGCTTTGCCTTTGCTTTCTCTATTTAATATTCGTGAATTGTCGGCTGCCTTAACTATCGACTTCTGCCATATATCTTTTCTACAACATCCTATTTCTCATGCTCTAGTCTAACAAATTTATTTGTTTTAACGACTGTGCCTGTTAGACTATATATAGAGTATGAGAATATAAGATCTTAAATTAAACACTAAGCAGATATTGTTTATATTCCCCACTTATATTATTCTTACTTTAAACTAGCCTGGGCTTAAATATAATTCATATAAACTTCTATCTTATGCAGGTTCGAATTTATTTAGGATAGTGCAGTGACAGAATCAGTCCAGTGTATTGTTTACAAACCATTTAATTAAGTCAAACAGAAATATGTACAGAATGAGTTACATTCACATATATATATACATGATATCATTTACAATTCTCTTGCTAGTCTCAATTCTTTCTAATCTAACTTTAATTCTGAGCCTAATATACAATCTAGCATAATGTTAACTGAATATAAGACATACCTTTGTTAAGCCTAATTCACTACTAATATACATTATCTCATAAACATAGATGCTTGACATACATTCTTGTTCAGTATTACAACTACTTACAATTCTTACTCAGCCGACAGTGTTTCACATTAACCTTTTGTTCACATGTAATTCTTCTTCTTGTCTATTTCCGATTGCTGGCACGATCCTGTTTTTCTGCAAAAATTCTTCCTTTTCAGGGTTGTCGACTATGCCTTGCCTTATAGGACCCTTAACATGGAAGTGATGTACAGCTCCTTCCCTTCAAGATGGATGACACAATATTTCTTGGGTGGCAATGTACCCAAGTAGAAGACTTAGACCTTACAACGCTCCTCTTTCAATTTCTTACAGCGAACTTGGCATGACAGGGACTTAGGTAAGAGAAAGCTTAGAAAACCCTCAGACCAAAATTCCTTCATGATGAATTGCCTTATATAGGCCTGGATTTCCTTTGTGCACATACACACGTCTCTCGAAATTGGTCACATATTTACCTTCAGACATGCTGGCGTCATTCTTCATGGGTCTTTGGAAATTTTCATTTATAGCAATTCTCAGAATTCTTCACTAATCTTAGCATTAGACTTATTGATTTAACATTACTTAATAGCCTTACATGATGACATCATGTGCCACATTATTTTTACAAAGGTTTCAATACAATATTATTGCAGAAAAGATTATTTCAGTCAAAAAAAAAAAATCAACATTATTCTGAGTGCATTTTCCTAAACAAAAACCATGTAAAAATGAACGTGATAACTAACAAAGTGACATATAATGAGAGAGTTTATAGTAGCTTATTTGGAAAATCGGTGAAATCATTTTCGTCATCCATCCCTGTACCTCTCCCTGAGGGTATACATAGGAATCTGATGATGAGCTCTGCATCCTGACCAAATGTCAACAAACAAATTCACATGTTGTCTGATCAAAGTTTTATACAATGGAATTATCATTCTTTTATCTTACATGTCCTCTGAACTTCAATTTTCTGTCTACAATCATCCCCAAGATCTCTTGCTTCCTCCACTTCTTCCAGTGTAACCCCACCAAGTGAATATGACGCATCCCATCTGTGGATTCCAAATTTCGAACCTTACATTTAGTTGCATTAAACTGACAGCATCCCCATTCATCATCTGATATCACTGAAGTTTCACTGATACCAGAGAAAGATTCAGACAATGAAAAGGAAGGAGTAGCTAGAGTATTCAAATATAATAATATTGAATGGCATGCAGTTTTAAGTAGAATGATGTAAACAAACATTAAAGTTAAGGTGTTACAAAAGGGATGTTAGTCATTCACCAATCTCTCTCTCTCTTTCTGACACCTTAACTTTACTTAAAAATGCTCCCCCTACCCCTAAAAAAAATCACTGATCTCTTCAATTTTTTCATCCATAGTGGTTGCTTCACTTGGAAGGGCACTATATCTAAACAGATAGAAGGGGAGGGGGGGGCAGTAACAAGAATACATATTTTCCTCCCTTAGATAATCATAGCCAATTTGTATATGGACCATTCTGAAAAATATTAATTACAATGTGAATTCCCTTGGAAAATATTTTTGCAAATGGAGACTCGAGCCTAGTGTAACCTCATGCTTTCACCTTAACAACAAATTGGCGAAGAGACCTTTAGAAGTCGATCTTGAAGATAACCTCCTTCCATATAATACCTTGTACCCTAAATACCTTGAAGTCATTCTTGACAAGACGGTACTGTACAAAACTCACCTGTCTAAAACAGATGAAAAACTGAAAACAAGAAATAATATAATGCAAAACTCTGTGGCACCTCTTGGGATGCAACAGCTAATACTTTGAGGTGCTTGCTCAGCCCACGACATTGTCTATTCTGCCGCAAAACACTGCGCCAGTTTGGATGAATAGCACCAATGTAATCTCGTAGATGCACAACTGAGCAACACCATACACCTCATCTCAAATACAATTAAATCAACTCCTATTTATTGGCTCCCAATTCTGAGCCTTACTGCATTGCCAAACCTACACAGATCAAATGCACTTCTTCAAGAATACAAGACGACCATGTCCAGCCACCAACTCCCTATCCATTCTGACCTTGAGGACCTTAATATCAACAGATTTCATTCTAGAGATCCTCCACCAAGAACTGCAGAAGCTGGCAAACAATTTCTGCATGAATGATGCCTGGTCAGCAAGGTGATTTGAAGAATCACCAACAGAGTGCCACACTATGCTATGTATCATGAAGAAACCCCCTAATTTTGAATTACCACGAAGAATTTGATCATCTCTCAATAGAATCAGAACAGGACATGGTAGATGTACCGATACTTTTCAAATGGAACAATGCAGCTCACCAAAACTGTGATTGCGGAGGTAAGAAGCAATCAGTGTGGCATCTTATACAAGACAAGACTGCCCCTTAAGAGCCTACAAAAGAAATTTTAGTGACTTCCTATTTGCAATTAAAAAATCAATTGACTTTATTTGTAATCTAGATGTTAACTTATCATTTTTATTGTTTGTCATAGATTTCGAGCTTTGTGATGTGCAATATATCATATGCTAAATAAATAATAACCTGTAGAAATATGCTCTTGATACTGCTAGTCTCAAACCTTCCGGCTAAAATACATTGATGTGTTCTCTATTTTGGCCATTACTCTTTCCTCCTTCACCTAAACAGCCAACATTCCAGAATCCAGTTCACTATAGAAAATAACAATATTATTACTATTCTCTTTAAATACACGCATATAGCT
The DNA here is from genome assembly GCF_054136105.1 of Typopeltis vanoorti. Lineage (NCBI taxonomy): Eukaryota > Metazoa > Arthropoda > Arachnida > Uropygi > Thelyphonidae > Typopeltis > Typopeltis vanoorti. Next base: position 140,554,397 of record NC_143556.1, read on the forward strand.
TCAATTGATATCGTTTGTGCATGAAAAACACGAAAATAACGTTCCTGTGCACTTTTGCAAAAAATGCATTTTTTCATGTTTTCTCTTATGGGTACTATGAGAGCTCTACTCCAATCATCGGAAATTCGCCCATCTGTCCAGGCTTTCTGAACTATGCAGTGCAGCCACTGCATAGTTCAGAAATGGTGGCATAAGAAAGACTCTTATACCACCATACTTCAGCATTTCTGGTCAAATATCATCTACTCCTGCTGCCTTTCCACATTTCAAGCCTTAGATGGCTTTTTCTACTTCAAGTATGGATATGTATTCCTGACTGCATGCCTGGTCAGTATTTTTTAACACTGTGCTGTCATCACTGCTTGTTTCATTTAGCAGTTTTTCAAAGTAATTACTCCATACTTCAAGAATATCCTTTTCTCCCATTTCATGTCACCTTTATCATCTCTAACTCCTTTTACAGCACTCTTTCCTCCATTCCTAAGCTTCTTCAATAATCTCCAGAATATTTTGCCACCTTCTTGATATTTATTTTCTATATTCTTGCCAAAGTCCTCCAATGACTTTTGTTTAGCTAGTTTTACACAGTGTTTAGCATTCTTGCAAAAGGTCAAAGCTGTATAACTGAGAGGAGACCTCTACATAGCCTTTAAAGGAATGCGGAGAACCGACCAGGGCTTCTGACTTAAAGTCCAATACTCACCTTCTCGTGGTGCACCCTGTTGGGTATCTACTTGGATACTGAACGAACGAGGATGGGATGGCAATTTGGGATTTAGCCCAACAAATTGTATTCTTATTGGTTAAACCAAAATAAAAAATGATGGTACGACATGACAAAATTTCATGCCGACTGGAGCGTCGCCCGGTTAAACAAGGCCCCCGTTGGTTTCGCCAGGGAACCAGGGCAAACAGCAAAAAGTCAGCTACTGGAACGAATCTGAAAACAAACCCCAACTCAACATCACAAAAGTTAAAGAATGGTACTATCAACATAAGAAGCCTGAATGGCAAAGAAATGGAGCTAGCAGAGGAATTAGATAAGTACCAGACTGACATAATAGGGGTGACTGAAACAAAAAAGACAAAAACTGGTGAGATCTTTCTGAGCAATAAATACAAAATGTTATATTCAGGCAATGACAATCAAGGAAAAGAAGGAGTAGCCACAGTATTCAACACAAAATACGAGGTTAATCTTCTTGAATGGCAGTCAGTCTCAAGTAGAGTTATGTGGGCAAATATGAGAATGGGAAATTGCACAATGAGACTTAAAGACACAATGTGCCTATGGTCCCACAGAAGGTTCTACTAAGGTAGAAGTGGAGGAATTTTTTGATGCTTTAGAAAAAGCAACTGACACAATGAAAAAGGAAAAGTTAGTCCTTGTTGGGGATCTAAATAGCAGAGTAGGAAATGATTGTGAGACATACAAAAATATTTTGGGAAAATTTGGAGAAAAGAGCAAAGCTAATAATAATGGCAAATATCTGTTGGATTTCTGTTCAGGACATGGACTGGTTATTACTAACACCATGTTCCAACATAAAAATATGCACAAATTCACATGGAGAGAAGAGGAAAGGAATAAGAAAAGTCTCATTGACTATGTTATTGTTGATAGTGATATTTTCTCCCTGGTGCAGGACACCAGAGTGTACAGAGGATTTGAAATTAGAATTGATCACTATTTAGTCTTGAGCAGGATAAAATTGAATTTTATATTGAAAAGAATAACATGTAAGAAAGTTTTAAAGTGAATAAAAGTTGAGCAGCTCTCAGATGTGAACTGTAGACTGAAATACACAAAGATTAATGAAGAAAAAATGAAAGAGTTTGAGAACAGGAATCAAACCTTGAAGATTCAGTGGCAAAATCTGAAGAAAACATTGATTGATTCTGCCAGAGAGGCATGTGGTGAGGTTATCTGCAAGGATAAAAAAATCAGAACTCCCTAGCGGACACAGGAAGTTAAAGAGACAGTGAGGGAAAAGAGGATAGCATATCAAAAGTTCCTGTCAAATAAATCAGCTTGTGCTCTTAGAGAATGCAAGAATGCTAAACACTTTGTAAAACTAGCTAAACAAAAGTCATGGGAGGACTTTTGTTTAGCTAGTTTTCTAATTTTCTATATTCAGGCAAGAATATAGAAAATAAATATCAAGAAGGTGGCAAAATATTCTGGAGATTGTTGAAGAAGCTTAGGAATGGAGGAAAGAGTGCTGTAAAAGGAGTTAGAGATGATAAAGGTGACATGAAAATGGAAGAAAAGGATATCCTTGAAGTATGGAGTAATTACTTTGAAAAATTGCTAAATGAAACAAGCACAGTGGTAAAAAACACTGACCAGGCATGCAGTCAGGAATACGTATCCATATTTGAAGTAGCCATCAAAGGCTTGAAATGCAGAAAGGCAGCAAGAGTAGATGATATTCGACCAAAAATGCTGAAGTATGGTGGTATAAGAGAGTCTTACAGTGGCTGCACTGCATGGTTCAGAAAGCCTGGACAGAGGGACGAATTCCCGATGATTGGAGTAGAGCTCTCATAGTACCCATATATAAAAAGGAAAATAAATCTGAATGTGAGAATTATAGAGGTATTTCCCTACTGAGTGTTCCTGGCAAGATCTATGCAAGTATACTTGAGAAACAGTTGAGAAGAATTGTGGAAGAAAAGCTTGGTGAAGAACAAGCTGGATTCAGGCCACATAGAGGCTGTCAGGATCAGATCTTCACTTTACGACAAATAGTCGAGAAAGCATGGGAATATAACAGAGATCTGTATTTAAGTTTTATCGATTTGGAAAAGTCATATAACAAGGTGCCAAGAGAGAAGCTATTCAATACGCTGCAGTTATATGGTGTCAATGGGGCATTATATCAAGCAATACTTAGTCTTTATTTGAGTTGTAAGTAGCAGTTAGAATTGAAGGAAGTACAGGAAGATGGTTTAATGTTAAATCTGGTGTGAGACAGGGATGTATATTATCCCCTCTTTTATTCATTATCTATATGGATCGCATTATGAAAGAAAGTGGTATTAAACATGATATCAAAATTGGAGATGTTAATGTCAGCTCTTTGCTTTATGCGGATGATGTTATACTTCTAAATAAATCCGCTACAAGTCTGCAAGATTCTCTGACTAAATTGAATAGATGTTGTAATAGATATGGTATGAAGGTCAACAATAAAAAGACAATGAAAATAGGCAGAATCATTGAAAATGTCAACTGTGTTGTGAATGGAGAACCTGTGGAACAAGTAAAACATTTCAGCTACTTAGGCACGATTTTTACTGAAGATGGTAAATTAAATATAGAAATAGACAACAGAATCAGCAAAGCTGGTATGGTAGGAAGTCAATTGAATAAATTCATATGGAATAAGAGAGAAATTAGTCGGAACGCTAAATTAGCTGTATACAAGACAGTGTTCAAACCAGTTTTAACTTATGGATCTGAGAGTTGGGTCAGAAGTAAAACAGTTGACCAAAGACTAGAGACCACAGATATGAGAGTCCTGAGAGAGATTAGAGGCGTGAACAGATGGCATCAATAGCAATATCATATTAAAAACGAGGATATTAGGAAAGAACTTGACATTGTCGGCATCCAGGAATTAATTAGCAGAGCTAATCTCAGGTGGTATGGTCACTTAAACAGAATGGGCGAGGAAAGATTAGCAAAACAAGTGTTCTCTGCCAGGTTGGAAGCAAAACGACCCTGAGGAAGACCAAGATATAGGTGGATTGATACGGTACAAAGTGCCTTAGACGATAGAAATATAAGATCTGATAATGTTGGAGTCTTGACAAGTAACAGACTGATTTGGAGGAAAATTATACATAGGAAGTTAGTAATGATGTAATTTTTTTCATGTAGTACTATCATATCCGGTACACCCCTTGAGGGCATGGCAGGAATTTGATGATGATGATATCCAGAATGTTAAAGAAATATAATATGTGCACTGATTTCAAGCTGGCTGTCCTTATATGCTCTCCTAAGAATCAACTCACTCCCCATTGATGTTCCAGGTAATGTACAAGATCACTTGTTCTTGCAACTTGTATTATGGACAAATTGAACGATCTGTTAACATCTGCCTTGAAGAACACATGATATATATCCAATGCCACAACTATAGTCAGTCATGTCTAGATGACCATCATCTTGCACAGAATCAAATGGAATAAAACTACTACACTCCACAACAAATACAAACTTGAAAGACTTTTTTTTTTTACTTTATAAAAACCAACCAAGCAATATTTAAACCAATCTTAACTTAGAGGTCTGAGAGCTGGGTTAGAAACAAAATTGTTAATCAAAGACTAAAGACCACAGAATAAGAGTTCTTAGAAAAATTATGGGAGCTACAAGATCTTGGGAAAACGTTTTACACAATGTCTGAAGAAAAATTATGTACCAAGAGCACAGAAAGAGGCTGCCTTACTTTGATATGCAAAAAAGGGTGCACAGAAGACTTGAACTATCACCTCATCAGTCTACTACCATTGGTTATAAGCAAAGGTTTACAAACGTCTTGGTCCATAAGCTTTGTACAATTCTAGATCTTGCACAACCAAACGAACTGACAGGACTGAGACGTAGGGTCTGCGCAATGAACCATATTCAAGATGTACACTACGTTATTGAATAGTGCAACAGATATAATTCTCATTATACCTTGGTTTTATTGATTATGAGAAAGCCAGTAATTCAGTTAAAACCTGTGCAATACTCAAGGCAAAATCAATGAGTGGAGGAATGTGAGGACCGTCAAATCTGCATATACCAATGCAGCAATTCCTCAAGATGAATGGGATATATTTAAGCCATAGTTATCTTTAAGATCACATTAACTACTGACTTGCTATCTATGAACTCCAAATTGCTAGAAAACAGTTAACCTTTTCACTAAACTTCAAAAACAGCATCCTTCCTGAGCTCAAGTATCCTTGGGTGCACTTTTGTATTATAAAAATCGCCATCAAAAAGTAAAATTTACACACGCTTGTTCAATGGCATGTGATAACATCTATTACAAATATAACTGAGTGCATCTTAACTACTTCTTTGTCTACATCTGCTATCTGGAAGAAAATATTTGTACTAGTGCATGTAGGAGAAGAAATATTCCTGATGATGTATCGTATGGTCCTTGTCTTACTGGTGACAGAAAAAACAGCAGAAGGGCAGAATCTAACCACACGTAATGAAAATTATAAGTCATCAGGAAAGAGAGACAAACTAATAAGACCATAATGAGGCCCAATGTAGAACAAAACAGAATAAGAATATGGGAGCAGCTGATAGTCAGACATGATGTATGCTTCTACTGAATGTTTAAGTTGAGTCTTGAAGTTGTAGAGAAAGTTCGTCTTTTGCATCCTGCACATAACAGTTTCTAAACTCTCAGACAACATACAAAGCAAAAACAGGGAAAAGCATTATTTGTAAGAGGTGTGCAGGATACTATGACAGCAATGCATGATTAAGTTTACATCAATATTAACCTCCTATCCACAATTCTCCTGCAAATTAGTCTAATACTTGTGAGCACTCCAATACTGTCATATCTAACATTTCATGCTTCTAAGGCACTTCTGCCTGAAATAACCCACCTAGACTTTGGTCTTTCTCTGGGTCTCTTTCCTGCCATCAAACACTGTTTAGCTAAACCTTTCTTTGCACATTCTATTTAAGTGGCCATACCACCTTAGGTTAGCTCTGTTCATACATTCTTGAATACTAACAATGTCAAGTTTCTTTCTAATATCCTCATTTTTAATATGATTCTGCCATTCATGCCATCTGTTCACTCTCCTAATGTATTAAGTGTTTTATTTCTAACCAAACTCTCGGATCCATAACTTAAAACTGGTCTGAACACTGTTTTATATACTACTTGGTGTTTTGACTAATTTCTCTCTTATTCCATATAAATTATTCAGCTGGCTACCCACCATACCCGCTTTGCTTATTCGGTTGTCTATTTCCAGATTTAACTTTTATCTTCACTAAAAACTGTGTTTAAATAGTTGAAATATTTTACTTGTTTTATAGGATTTCCGTTCAGAATGCAGTTGTGTGCTCAATGTTTCTGCTTGTTTTTATTGGGAAAACATAATACTTGCAAATTTTCAAGCAGCTGTCATAAGATAAAAATGTCAAAACTTCCATATTACACAGAACAACCACGAAAATGGGATGAACATCAACTGGTGATGACTATACCCTCAGTTTGTAAGAAGACATCCCCCAACCTCAGTTCTTCTCTCTCTCTCCCACACACAAAGCCACTAGGTACTGCCATGTGTATTCAAATATCTCACTGAAAAGAAGAAGAGGAGAGACAGTTGAAAATTTAAAGTTACCCCATGTGTCTACCTCAATTTTAAAAAATATCATACAATGGATATAATTCGAAAGGATGATGGAGAATATGCAGCATATTCAGTATAATACTGAACAAGATTTTCAATAAAACATAGTTTATGTGTCACAATTTTTAGCTAACATTGACTGAAAACAAAGTGACTAAAGTTTTGCAAATTAGTTTTTAATTTAAATTATAAAAGAAGTCAAGAAGAAGAGTTGGGTTGACTCTTAATTTCTCAGCAGTGAAATGGTTAATAAAGATTAACTAAAGAAGGCCTAAGCTATGTTCATTTATATGTGCAATCAGAAATAAAACCAGCAATGATGAAACTGAACAAGTGAACCATTACATAGGACAATGGATTTCAGTGAATCAAAGTACCTTGGAAGAAGTTCAAATATGAACAATATTTAGCTGGAAAAGCATTTGGAATATTGCACTCTTACATCTAACTTCACATAATCCAATTGTGTTTTAATCTGTCTTAAGAAAGGAAAATTTTAACCAGAAACTCAAAAACTAAGAAAACACAATTTTATATGGAAGGTTGTATACTTGGTATCACAGGACTGGGACTGGATTACAAAAGGGAATACTTGAATAAGAAATTGATCCAAAGTCTCTAGCATTACAGAAATATCTTAAGTGGCATTTGCTCAAAAACAAACCAATGATGGACAAAAGAAAAATCACTGACAGACAGTCATCTTTGAAAGGCTTTCATCCAACAGTGGATCAATAACAGCCAATACTGATGACATAAGTGACATCATCATCATCACATAACAGTGGAAAAAAGAAGTTAATACTAGCATTAAGCTAATTCATAGAATTTCTGTCAAAATAGTGACTATCTGCTGATGATCAAGCAATAACACAAGAAAACAAGGAAAAACTCCAAGAATATGAAAATGAAAATTTCAATTCCTAAAAGTAATCTAATCAGAATATTTGCAGTTAATAAAAAATAATAAAAATAAAATACTGATAGCTATATAGTTGAACAAGTGTGTCACTCAGCTATTTAGGATGTGGAACAATAGAAACTTTAAAACTGTAAAGCAAAAAAAGAACAAAAAAATTCTATAAATGTATTGGTCAGATACATGGATGCTAAACAAAAAGCTCTTAATAAAATGCCAACTGCAGAAATTAAATTCTTGGGATCAGTAAAAGAATTAAATAATATCCGAAATGAAGATATTTAAAAGAATTGAATGTGCACATGCAAAAGGATACAATAGAAGAACATAGAGAAAAATGGAAAGATCATGTTGCAAGAATGAGAAGACTACTATGATAAATTTTATCCTTGGAAAGTGAGATTGTGTGAGACTGAAACAATGGAAGGATTAATTTGTAAGCCACAACAAGCATACTGCCTAATAATAAAAAAAAAAATTTTTTTAATGTTATATTAACTATTAGTCTAACAGAATAATGAAATAAACATTACCTTGAGATTCAATTTGCAATTACAAGCTAATGCAGCATGTTGCAAAGCTTTGGTAACTGAAGCATACGAATCTTCCAGTTTGGTGTACTTCCCAACAAGTACAATATTTACTTCTTTCACCAAATGATCAAATCGTTCAGCAAGCTCTTTCCACTTTGTCATCAAACGACGAGGCCGAGGGAAAGGGATATTCAAATGAAGCCTATTTGTAAAATAATCCACCAAACCTTGTTCTTCCATCATTATAGGAACGTGATATAAAGATGGAACATCGGGAATGCAGATAACCTGAAAATTAAACATTTTAACTTAATGAACACAGTGTACATCTGTTAAACATATATATACATATAGTATATTTTATTCGTATATTATCAACTTCACAACTGAAAAGTGGAGGTAGACCTTCCCTCATTTTAAGAAAAAATCTGGAGAAATATAATTTTATAAAAACTTAGTCCAAGTGTGTGTAATGACTTGAACTAGTCATTACTATCACCATGATTTAATACCAAAATGTGAAGAAATTCACATAGAGAGAACACACAAAAAAATTAAAGATATTATTGACTAAAGCGATATCTTCACACTGCGTCAGGATCAATTAAATAGAGAACCGTCCTTTATCAGATCTACATTCATCTCTAATGGGTACACCAAAAAATCAACAAAATAATTAATAGTTATGGCCTTCATCCAAATCCTCCTTTAGAAGAGGTTTCTATAATTTCCATTCCGTATGCAAAGAGAGTGTCAGAAAGAATTGCAAGACTCCTTTGATAAATCATCCATCATGTTTCTTCCAATCCAGTTCAGAAATTAAATTCCTCTCTAAAAGATAAATATTCTGTACTTTCTCATCCTATAGTTTACAGAATCTTATTCTCGTGTGGCCTTTGTTATTATGGGCAGACATATTGTTCAGCTCAGATTCATCTAAAAGAACATCATGATTAAATCCTACTTCATGAGTCATAAGTTTGGTTTGGCCAACCACACCTTATCAACTAGGCATAGAATTCATTGAAATAAAATTAAGGTTTTAGGCAAAAGTTATTTTTTACTTGAAAGCTTATATAAAGAAAGTTGTGAAGCCAATATCTATAGACCAAACCTCAACAAAAATGACTGTCTTTAAACCTTATCTATTTTGGAAAGTCATCCTGAGTCATCCTCATTCCTATGTTTAATGAATTAATAATTATTACTTGAAATTTATTTCTTTGAATTCTAATAGTTACAGATATGGACTGTGCATGGATCTGGACAGTTAATAATATAAATGTCATATACACTTACATTTCAAATGTTGTTCCAATTTGTTTATCTCTTTTCATCTGTATGCATTTACAACATCCATTAAACTTAGTTGAAAATTCTGCATTTAATAAGCAATGTTTTCCTTACATGTTCTTATTCCATAACTGTTTTTATCATTATGTCATCCGCTTACATCTCTGTATTTAGTTCCAATTAAAGTGCTAGAGAAGACGGCATATTAGCAAAGCACATAAAATCAAGAGGTTCACAGTTTCATAAGACATACTGAATATGTTCCATGATATTTTAACTACAGAAAAACTTCCTCAGCAATGGAGTAACTCAATGATTATTTATATAAAAAGGGCAGCAAAGATGACATTGATAATTACAGGCTAACCAATTTATTTTCATTTAATTTCCAGTATTGAGACTGGAAACTTTATTAAAATAAACAATATAACCTGACAAGTTTTATAAGTTGTCAGAATTATCATCAGGCCTATATGAAAAGACTAGAAAAATAATTACACACAGCAGATGTTATCTGAACTTCAAAACTAGTACATATAAAAGTGACTAGAGAAAAACCATTGTATTAAATAATATGTAAGCATCGGAACAGTTCTTGTTGTTACATTTTGTGGCATAACAAGTGTCACAGCAGTTCCATGATTTTTGGATTTTTGATCGATGCAGACTTGGTGTATGATTAAACCTTGGTTTCTGTTACATTGTAAGAGGAGAGGAAGTATTTCTGAGGCTTCTTTCAATTTTCTTATAAAACAGTTATGATCAATATATATGCTACTTCTGTTTCTTGCCAAATTACTTGGTGGCCTGCATTTGTTGTGAGGAAGGCTAATCCTGATATGTGCTTTATTTCTCAACATCTTTTAAATGTTCAGACATCCATAGCTCTCCAGATTATCCCATATGGCATACATAGCAAATGCCACAAGAGTAATGTGCTTTGCACAGTCCTGGTTTTTTTTATAGGAGAACATAGAGGTTTGGCAAAAAAGCCACTTTAATATTGCAATCATGAAGCAATGTCGCAACTTTGTATATAACATTGTTGATGTAAGGTAATGTAAAGGAGCTTTCAGAGACATTTTAAAAATTTTGTTAATCGTCTTTAGTCCGTACCCATTAAGGGCCAGAAGTATGCCTCGAGTAACACAGTTCTTCATTCCTTTTTTCTGACATAATGGGAATGCAGCAGGCTCTTCCTGTAATGTTTTTATATGCCTATCTTCTGTAATGGATGTTGGTGTGAAGCGACAGGTAAGAATCTTACTTGAAATTATAATAACGGAATTAACTCACGTAAAATATTATTTATTAATAGAATTTTTGCCTGAGTATCACAGGCATCTTCAGTACATGTAAAAAAGCTAACTAAACAATAACTGATGTAACATGTAAGATAACTAAAAAAAGGTCATTAAGTTTCCTAACTTATTAAAAAAAAAACCATATACATATATATACAATTACAAAGTTAGGAAAGATTAGCTGATTTAAAGAGTACTATCTCCCATAAAGGGGATAGATGTAGACCATCGGATCTGTTTAAGTTGGGAGAGTGAAGTAAAGTTTCACATGTTTCTTTATAAAGCCGTTCTATGAGGAACCGACTTTTGTGAAGGACTGTTGTCTTGTTCCAATGAACTCTATGTCTAATGTTGATGGCACACTCTGCAAGTCCAGACTGTTCAGTTCAAGGTAACTTGTGTTCTTCTATCTGAATAAAAGCAGATCTTCCCGTTTGTCCGAAATAAGATAACTCACAAGAGCAAGGAATTTGGTGGACACCTGGATGACTTCTATGTGGAAGCATGTCCTTTGGACAAGTGAGAAAGGTGGTGATTTTTCTGATGGGTTGAAAGGAAACAAAAATATTTAGTGGTTTTAAAACTTTTGCTATGCATTCACTAATGCTTTGCACATAAGGGATAGGAACATGTGTTATTTCTTCTGTTTTTGAAGAGGAATATATATCAAAACTACTTAAAGCTCTTTTGATGAAAGAATTCTTATATCCATTAGATAGAAAAGAGGAAATAATATATTGCAATTCTTTCTGTAATAGTTCCTCTGAAGAACAAAAGGTGTGAGCCTGATGAACCAGTGTTTGAATAGTTCCCACCTTTTGACTGGGATGGTGATGAGATTCATCATGGATATAATGGTCTGTATGAGTCTCCTTCCTATAGACTGAGAAATATAGGTTACTATCTGGTTGGCAAAAAATTAAAAGACCCAAAAAAGGCTAACTGCTTATTTACTTCTACTTCTAAGGTGAACTGGATCCTTGGATGAGGTGCATTTAATTTAGAGAGAAACTGTTGTAATTCATCAGAAGAGCCATTTCAGATAGCAAAGATGTCATCTACATATCTGAACCAATGAGGAAGTCTAGGTGAAATGCTGTCAAAAATACATCATTCAAAGTTCTCCATATAGAAGTTGGCAATAGCAGGAGAAATAGGATTGCCCATTGCTGTTCCTTTGATTTGTTGATATAACTTGTTTTTAAAGAAAAAATAACCAGAGTGCATCACAAAATTGAATATTTTAACATTGTCTGAAGGAAATTATTGTTGCAGTAATTCAATGGTGTCAGATACAGGAACGTTGGTAAATTATGAAAGAACATCTAGACTAATCATAATATCTGGAGTTGCAGAGCATGCCATTAACACTAGACATAGAGTTCATTGGAACAAGACAAGAGTCCTTCACAAAAGTTGGTTCTTCATGGAACGGCTTTATAAAAAACATGTGAAACTTTACTTCTCTTCCCCCAACTTAAACAGATCTGATGGTCTACGTCTATCCCCTTTATGGGAGATAGTACTCTTTAAATCAGCTAATCTTTCCTAACTTCGTAATTGTGTATATATATATTTATGTATGTTTTTTTTTTTTTTTTAATAAGTTAGGAAACTTAATGACCTTTTTCAGTTATCTTACATGAGCTACTTTGGTGGCACCCTTTGGAATTTTCAGTTATTGTTTAGTTAGTCTTTTTACAGGTACTGAAGATGCCTGTGATACTCAGGTGAAAATTCTACTAATAAATAATATTTTACGTGAGTTAATTCTGTTATCATAATTTCAAGTAATATGTCTACTCATGGTATTTCCTTACTGAAACAGGTAAGAATCTGTTGTATCTTTTTTCTTTCTCTGATAACTTCAAAAAGAAAGGTAATTTTCTGTAATCTTTCGGTGAATGTTATTTTTGGGTGCAATCTGTTCAGATAATCTTTAAACTGAGTTAACTCGTCTGCTATTCCTGACCAAACAATGAAAATGTGTCAATATAATGCAAACCAAGTATTTGTTTTATGATAGTTTTCAATAGCATTATTTTCAAAACTTTCCATAAAGAGATTTGTTAGGGCTGGTGACAGTGGAAACCCAAGGCAAGTCCTTGTTTGTTCCCAATATTTATCCTGAAATGTGAAGAAAGTGTTTTCTACGCAATGTTTAAATAACTGTCTGGTGGTGATGAATACAGACAAATACATAAGAAAAATGAACACCTTAATAGAAGATTTCAATACCTACACAGCTTTATGCTGGGATCCCATGGCACACACACACACAAATATGGTTTAACTAATACACAAACAGGATATTCCATTGCATATGAGAAAGATTCCCTTGCCTCAAACTTAGTGAGGTATCTGTCAAACTTGGTAGCACCATACATAGGAAGATGAAATGATATGAAGAACAGTTGCCACTTTATTGAAAGATTAAAGGATCTAAATATAGAACCTTCACACATCCTAGCTAGTTTTGATGTTATCAGTCTGTTCACCAACATCATTAGGGATGACACATTGGATCTTCTTCAAAAACTTTTTCTGCCAGACATAGTTTGGTTGATATAAAGAATCAAAGAAGACTTTGATTCTTTATATCAATCAGAAATAATACAAATTAAAGCAACAGGCTGTCTCAGCAAAATATATTAGATTATTAGAAACTGTATATCAGAGCTCAGATATAAAGGTAGTATATATCAGGGAAAGGAATTCAGCATTGAGAAAGGAATGAGGCAAGTATATCCAATATCGTTCAAACTATAAATAATAAATTACACGATAACCACAGTAATTAACTTCAATGAAATGATAATTTCATTAAAGTTAATTACTGTGGTTATCATGTAATTTATTGCTTACAGTCATGCCACAGGTACCTTTAAAGATCATCCAAATTGTTTTCTACTACATTAGAAGATCACCAACGTCTTTAGGAATATAACACTGGAAAACTGTTAAATTAACATCAATGGTAGAAATGTAAATCATTTACATTTTGCAGATGACACAATTCTCTTAGCAAAAAAATAAAGTAAAAGCTCAGAAAATGCTAACATGACCTTCTCACACCACTAATTTTATAAATAAAATTCTAACAAAAATATTGAAATTGGCATGCTATAATGAAACATTAAAAATGTGCCTACAACGATGAGAGAAAAGGATATATGTCAAGTGAGTTTCCATCTGATGTGAAACATGCACAGCCTGGTGTGAATGTGTTAAGACAATTAGTCAAGAAATCATAGGAATATAACAAGGATCAGTATTTAAGTTTTGTAGATCTGGAAAAGGCATATGATAAGGTGTCAAAATAAAAGCTGTTCAGAACATAATTATATGGTATAAATGGGACATATAGAGCACAATATATCTTATATTTATGTTGTCAGTCAGCGATTAGAATTGAAGGAGATATGAGAAAGATGGTTTGATATAAAATCAGACATAATACTAGTGTGCACACCATCTCCATTGTTCTTTATCATCTTTATGAAACGCATCACCAATCATCTATATAAATTAAATCTGAAATCAAAATTGGGGATGATATTCAATTCAACTGCTTATTTACTTTATGCAAATAGTGTTATATTCTTAGATAAATGCAGAAGGCTTCAGAAATCTAAATTAAATAAAGTAATGTAACAAGCTTGGTATGAAAATTAGCAAAAAAAAAAAACTATTAAAATACACAGGAATATGGAAAACACCAACTGCATTCTCAGTTGGGAACCACAACTAGAAAAAGTAAAATATTTCAGCTATTTACACAGAATTCTTAGTGAAGATGACAAATTAAATAGGGAACCACGGTAAACAGTGAAAACTCAGCTACCTGAACAAACTCAACATCAACAAGAAGAGAAGAGTTGAGGAAACTGAATGTGCAGAAGAACTAGAAAAATACCAATTGAACGAATTTTGCACTACTTAGACAAAGAAGACAAAAACTTACTAAATAATAAGTATAGGATATTATATTTGAACAATAACAATCAGAGAAGGAAAGAAGTAGTGATAGCATTAACCCCAAACATGAAGATATGAGTCAATTAATTGATTGGAAGGCAATTTCAAGTAGAGTAATGAGGGCTAACTTCAAAATGGACAATGAAACGTATTTGTGCCTAGGTCCTAAAGGAACTAGGCACAAATAAGAGGTGGAGGAATTTTTTCAGTCATCAGAGCCACCAGCTGACACAAAGAAAATATGGTCCTTGTTAGAGGTCAAAACAGCAGCATAAAAAATAAATCCCACTACCTATACAGAAAAGTTTTTGAAAAATTAGGAGAAAAGGACAAGGCTAATAATAACAGAAAATATCTGTGGAATTTCTGCTCAGGATATGAACTAGTTGTTACTAACACTATATTCCAACAAAAAGATATGCATAACTTCACTTCATAAAAGCACAAGAAATAAGAAAAGTTTCTATAGGAGAATGAATGACTGCTATTTGGGGGTTCTTTTGGTCAAATTTATTTTAAAACTAAGTTATACCAACTAGTTTTGCCAACTGTGGCTGTTGGCTTCATCAGGGTAAAAGATGTATACAAAAATAAGAACACTTAAATGCTAAAAACTGTTTACACTAAAACCATGAAATGAACTGAATATAATTGCATATTTATAAAAGCAGAAGAACGCGTACATCACACGCATAGCGCATGTATGATCTACTAGTTGTTATGTAGGAACGTTCTGTAGTTGGCAGCAAAATTTAATTCTGGCATGTTGAAAGATCTAATGAGGGTCTTCCAGATCTCAGGCAAAATCAATCCTTGGTTTCTATTAAGGTTTTGTTCTGAACGAAGAACTGTCGTGGCTTCTTTTATAATTTGGAACATTCCTACATAACAACTAGTAGAAAAACATTTTCAGTCAAAACCTGCTTTACCAGACAACCTGGTGATATGTAATTTCTCTGATCGTGTTCTATCAAAACTGGAAGTGAGTATACTCAAAAAAGGCTTCAATTTTTCTATTATCCCTGATCTAATTCCTAAAGTGGACATCTTATGCAGTGTAGAAAAGGCCGTTTCGTCGCTACCGAAGCCATGATGTATTAGTCTCAGTATTATTCTCTCTTCTTCAAGAGCTCCCAACAAAAACATCGCTCCTCCAGAGAAAAGAGCTATGTTTAGGTTAAAGAAAGATAAAGAAATCATCATATTAAAAGCCAATAAACGTAACTGTACGGTTATCTTAAACACAAAGATAACATTACCAACTTACTATCTGATACATCTACTTACCGTGTTCTAGATTCGGACCCCACTTTAAAGAATCATAATGATACCAACGATTTATTACATAATATGGATAGCTGGCCAACAGATTTAAAACGAAGATTGAAGTCTATGCATCCACTGATGCTGAGACTATATGGCTCTCCAAAAGTTCAAAATGATATACCGTTACGTCCCATTGTTGACCGTATTAATTTGCCTACCTATTTATTATCTAAACACCTTGCAAGTCTCCTCAAAGCACACATCCACAATTCAGATGCTTATATATGAAATTCACAACATTTCGTGGAGAAATTAAAAAACATCTTGATATCGAATACAGATCTTCTAGCAAGCCTGGATGTTACATCTCTATTCACCAACATTCCAGTAGAAGAAGTGATCGACATTTTAGGAAGTTTATTCCCTCAAGACATCACTTCTTTATTCCATCATTGTTTAACATCTAACTTTTTCCTATGGAATAAAACTATTTATCAGCAATTAACAGGCCTTGCAATGGGAAGCCTTCTTTCACCACCTTGTGTGGATCTCTTTATGGAGAAATTCGAAAGTAAAATTTTATCTCAACTAGACCCTAAATCCACAGTTTGGTGGAGATACGTTGATGATATTTTTATCATTTGGAAAAATACGGAAAAGAATCTGTTCAATTTTCTAAGCAAGATTAACTGTTTGCATCAAAAAATTAAATTCACTCTAGAACTTGAGAAAGATAACTAATTACCATTTCCGGACATTTTAATCAAGAAATGAATAGATGTTCGTATCAGCCTTACAGTTTATCACAAACCCACCAATACAGGTAGATACTTGCACTTCACTTCTTCACACCATATTTCTCAGAAACTTAGCAGTGTGCATATGATAAAAAATAGAGCCTCTCACATTACGACAGATGATAAAGACTTCCAAGATGAACTGTCCCTGATAACCTTACAAAGAATGGTTATCCTAGAAAATTAATACACATGATTCTTTTCTGTGACCCCCCACAAAGACAACCTGAAGATATACATTACAATTCTACCATAGTGGTTCCGTTTGTGGGGACAATTTCCAATAAGATTGCCAAACTCCTCGAGCCGCATGGAATATGAGTGGCTTTTAAACCTGCACAGACCATTCGCCAATTTTTACGATCTCCGAAATGCTGGAGTTTACAACATACCCTGCTCATGTGGCTTGAATTATATTGGCCAGACTTCAAGAAGTTTTGAAATCAGGAAGAAGGAACATATAAAAGATATCAATAATAATAGAGAAGACAAATCACGGTTAGCCTTTCATTCTGCTAGGACTAACCACGTGATAGAATGGGATATAAGCTCAATGCCCTACTTAGAGGAGGACTTCCGCTCCCGAATTATAAAAGAAGCCACAACAGTTCTCCGTTCAGAACAAAACCTTAATAGAAACCAAGACCCTCATTAGATCTTTCAGCATGCCAGAATTAAATTTTGCTGCCAACCACAGAACATTCCTACATAACAACTAGTAGATCATACATGCGCTATGCGTGTGATATACGCATTCTTCTGCTTTTATAAATATGCAATTGTATTCAGTTCATTTTATGGTTTTAGTGTAAACAGTTTTTAGCGTTTAAGTGTTCTTATTTTTTTATACATCTTTTACCCTGAGGAAGCCAACAGCCACAGTTGGTGAAACTAAGTTATGCCAACTAATTTTAAAATAAATTTGACCAAAAAAAAAACCAAATAGTAGTCAATCATTCTCCTATAGTTCTTGTGATCAAAAAATAACCGTTTTATCATCATAAGAAAAGTTTCATTGACTATGTCATTGTCGATAGTGATATCTTCATCTCGGTTCGGGATATAAGAGCTACAGAACATTTGAAATTGGAAGTGGCCATCATTTAGTTTTAACTGGGAAAAAAATGAATATCACATTGAAAAGAACACTATGAAAAAATTTTTAAAAAAGAATTTAAGTTGAGCAGTTTTTACAGAGTATTCCTTTTAGACTTTTTAGAGAATAGAATAAACTATGCAAATGTTATTGTAAAAAAAAAATGAAACAGTTCAAAAACATGAACTAACTTTGCTACTGAGATTGGAAAGTTAGTTCATTTTCAAAAGCATGAACTAACTTTGCAATCTCAGTATCAAACTCTGAAGAAAACATTGACTGATTTAGCTAGGGAGGCATATGGTGAGATTGTCTACAAGGATAGAAAAATAAGAACACCATGGTGGATACAAGAAGTTAAAGAGGCAGTGCCAGAAAAGAAGACACCATACCAAAAGTTAATAGCAAATTAGTCAACATATCCTCTACCACCTTTACCATGAATTGCCCCAGCCCTGAAAATACTTCAGGTGCAATCTTTGTTTGTTTACACTTGGATATTGAAAAGGTTGAGTGTAAGAGAGAGAAAAACTTTAGCACTGATTGTATATTTATTGATCCTTAAACACAGAATAAACTGCAGAAGAGAGGGGATAAAAATCGGCACGGGACTACTGAAATTACTGACATATATCAGTTCTAAGGCTGGTACAAGATCTAGAGGGAATCTGCAATTTTTGTATACCAATGCAAGAAGCATTTGAAATAAGAGAGAAGAATTTTTGGCATTAGTCAGTGCAATCTCACCAAAAGTTGTAGGCATTAGTGAAACTGGGCTGTCAGCAGAAGATGTGGTCACTGGAATTGAATGTGATGGGTACAGTATTTTCAGGGAGGATAGAGAAGATAAAACAGGAGGAGGAGTACTGTTGATGATAGCTGATGTGTTGCAGCCAAAAAAAGTAGTATATCAAGATGATAGACATGTGAATGAGAGTTCATTTGAGGCGGTCTGGTGTGAAATAGTGACCAATGCAACCAAATATACAGCTGGATGCTGCTATAGGCCAGGGAGTACAGGGGGAGATATTGAATTCATGCATCAGCAAATTAGTGCAATGAGTGCAGGCTTGGTGATTATTATGGGGGATTTTAATTATGGTGATATCAATTGGAAGGAGGAAATATCCCGTATAGCAAAAAGGAAATGGAGTTCATACATCTTCTACGAGATAATTACTTGAAACCGCACATAACAGAAGGAACACGTGGTGTGAGAGTGTTGGACCTGGTTATTGGTTCAGAGATTATATGCATAAGTAAGGTGTCCTCGTTACATCCAATTGGTGAAAGCAATCATGTAGTATTGACTTGGGAGGTTGCAAAATCTGTGGATTTTTCTGTTAAGAAGGGGTATATACGGAACTACAGGTTAGGCAATTATAACAAGCTTCGGAGTGAGCTTGCAGCCATCCCATGGCAGAAAATATTGCAGGGGAAAGATGTTAGCAGTGTATGGGATAAAATCAGCAGGTATCTGAAGAAAGCAATATCAGATTGTATCCCCATGGTCAAGAAGTCAAACAAGGCAGGCGTTAGATGGATGAGCAGTAGTATCAAGCTTAATCTGCAAAAAAAGAAAATGTTATGGAGAATTTACAAGGAGAAAGGCGATCAGTACACCCATGAGCAGTACAAGGCTCAAGCTAGGAAGGTAACCAGCACAGTAAGAAAAGCTACATCAGATTATGAGAAGACCTTAGCCAAAGAGATCAAGGGTAATCCCAAAGAGTTCTTACGTTATGTAGCAAGTAAAAGGAAGCATGACTTCAGAAGGATAACTTTAGTGGGTGCTGATGATATTGAGGTGACAAAATCAGATGTAATAATCGAGTTACTGAGTGATCACTTTTCAAAAGTCTATCACCCAAGTGAGGATATCTCTGTACCTGTAGCAATAACTACAGGTACAGAGATATCCTCCCTGTAGAGATATCTTCATGAGAATTGAAGCTAAAGAAAAAAATTCCTTTGCATAAAGGTGGATCTAAAACTGCGGTAGTTAATTACAGACCAATCACCATCTCAGGAGTAGTGGTAAAAGTATTGGAAAAGACAAAATTCAAGAATGGGTGATCAGGATATAATACTCTATAGAGGCCAACATGGTTTTGTTAAAGGTAGATCCTGCTTTAGCAATCTATTAACTTTTCATAACAGAATGACATCTGAGTTGGACAAAGGAACTGGCTACACAGTGGTACGTCTGGATTTTGCTAAGGCTTTTGACAGGATACCCCATGGAACACTGTTATGCAAATTGGAGCAGATGGGAATGGATACTAAATTGGTGATATGGATAGGAGAATGGCTCAGGGAGAGATGCTAGAAGGTGGTGTATGGAGGAGCCGAGTCCAGAATGAGTCAGGTGACCAGTGGTGTGCCTCAGGGCTCTGTGCTTGGGCCATTGTTGTTTAATTTGTATATAAATGATATAGGAAATGGATTACAGGGAGATATTCAGTTGTTTGCTGATAATGCAAAGTTGGGTAGCGCAATAAAAAATCAAGCTAATGTTGAAAGTTTGCAGGATGATTTAAATAAGCTGGTAGAATAGGCAAAAGATAATGGATGTCAGTTCAATGTGGAAAAGTGTCAAGTCATGCATTTTGGAATTAAAAGATTACCAGCTGTGTACTACATTGATGGAACAGTACTCCAAGAGATTGATGAGGATAGGGACTTAGGGGTGTTGGTAGATGAAGTTCAGAGGACACATTACTAAGGTGTCTAAGATTGCACATAGGATTACTTGGTTGTTGAGGAACACGCTGACATCCAGAGATAAAGAAGTTATTATTCCTTTTGATAAAGCGTTGATATTTCCACATTTGGAATACTGTGCTCAGGTCTGGTCACCTGGATTCCTTGGAGATGAGGAGGCAGTGGAGAGGGTTCAGAGAAGAGTGACCAAGTTGGTGAGTGATGTAAAAAATGCTCCCTACATTGACAGATTGAGAGCTTGTGATTGCAGAGGTTGGTTGATAGGCGGAGAAGAGGGGATATGATAGAAACATTTAAATTACTGAAAGGTTTTTATAGGATTGATGCAGGGGAAATGTTTCAGCTGTGTGATAGTGATGGAAGAACAAGAGGTCATCCAGAACAAGAGGAATTCATTGCCTGACTTAGTTGTGAGCTCTTCGTCTGTAAATGAATTCAAGAAGAGATATGGCAGATATTGTTTTGCTAGTTTAGGTCTCCCGCGATGAGTCTACTGACTCCATGGAGATACCCGCAATAATAATAATAATAATAAAGGATTAAACCAAGTATATAATTTCTTGGTATCTTTAAGTTATTTTAATGTAACAGAGCTAAGATTTTGTGTAAATGTAACTGAACAACAGTTATGGAAAGACTTTGGTAAGAATACAAAAGATAAGTATCAGAATGTGGCAAAATATTAATTTGGAAAATCTGAAGAAATAGTACTGAAAAAGGAATCAAAGATGATTCCTTTTTCATTACTATTCAGTATGAAATCTGAAGATAAGGATATCCTAGATGTCTGGAGTAATTACTTTGAAAGACTGTTAAGTGAAATAAGTACTGACACAACCATAGTAGAAAATTCAAGAGGAATGCAGACAGAAGTCCATACCCATACTTGAGGTAATGAAAGCCATCAAAAACTTGAAATGTGTAAAGACAATTGGAGAAGATGATATTCAATCAGAAGTGTTCAAATATGGAGGTACAAAAGTTTTGCATTGGATACACTTCACAATTCACAGAGCGTGGTTAGAAGGTTGAATTCCAGAAGATTGGAGTAGAGCTCTCATAGTTTGAATCTGTAAGAAAATAAATAAAATAAAAGAATAAATATGGAAAAGGCATGTAATAAGTAGGCAGAGAAAAGCTTTTCAAAACCCTACAATTACATGGGATAAATGGATCATTGCATCATAAATGCACCAGAGCAATATGTAGTCTATATTTAAATTGTAAGTGAGCAGATAAAATTGAAGAAAATACAGGAAGATAGTTTGATGTTAAATCACATATAACACATGAAAGAACATTATCTCTACTCTTATTCTGCATCTATATTATGAAAGAAAGGTATGGTATTAAATCTGATTGTAGTATCAAAGATATTGAATTTGGCTTTT
Organism: Typopeltis vanoorti; assembly: GCF_054136105.1. Taxonomy (NCBI): domain Eukaryota; kingdom Metazoa; phylum Arthropoda; class Arachnida; order Uropygi; family Thelyphonidae; genus Typopeltis; species Typopeltis vanoorti. The sequence goes on from NC_143556.1 coordinate 140,576,091, forward strand.
TGCTTTATGCAGATGTTTTACTCCTAAATATCTGCATAAAGCAAATTCCAGTGCAATTCTCTAACTAAACTTAATAACAGCTGTAATAAATTTGGCACAAAAATCAGCAATAAAAAGACCTTACTGTGAAACAAGACAGGAACATAGAAAACTTCAGCTAAATTCTGAATGGAGAACCTATAGAATAAGTGAAATATTTCAGTTATTTAGGTACAGTTTTCAGTGAAGATAGCAAATTAAATCTATCAATTGACAACAGAATAAGTAAAGCTGGTATGTTGTGGGGAGCCAGTTGAATAAATTTATATCGAATAAAAGAGAAATTAGCCAAAAGGCTAAACTAGAAGTATACAAGACAGTGTTCAAAATGATTTTAAATTATGGATCTAAACGTTAGGTTAGAAATAAAGCATCTGACTGAAGATATGAGAGTTCTGAGAAAAATTGGAGGGGGGGATGTCAGATGGCATCAATTACAGAATAATATTAAAAATGAAAACATTAGGAAAGAACCTGATAATTGTCTTCATTTGATTCACTGGATGTATTCAACAATGTTGAATACATCCAGTTAAACTGTGTGAGACAGGTTAATCTAAGGCAATATGGTTACTTAAGCAGAACTGGAAAAGATACAAAGAGATTTCCTTCCATCTTGATACCAAGATGGAAGGAAAAAGACCCAGAGGAAGACCAAGGTCTAGGTGGAATAATCCACTCAGAACAGCCTCAAAAGATTAAAATGTTAGATAGGACAACATTGGAGTGCTGACAATGGGCTAATTTGGAGGAAAATAGTTGAAAGGAAATTAATAATAATGCAAACTTCATCATGTAGTACTGTCATAGTAAACTGTATCCTCCTTCCCCATTGAGCATACATACCAGACAATTGATAATGATGATAGAAAATAAAATGAAAGACTAAGATATAGATGATGTTATACTGCTGGGATTCATAGAATAGTGAAATTTAAGATCTGATAATATTAGATTTGTTATGAACAGCAGATTAATTTGGAAGAAAATTGTAGATAGGAAGCTATATAATAATATAATCATGCAATAGTACTATCACGGTATCCTGTATGCCTCTTTAGGCTATATAATGAAGTCATGTTGATTATAAAATTTGGTTATCATAACACTTAAAATTTTATCCCACAAGAAATAAATTATGTTATAAATACACACACACACATATATATAAATATATACACTGTATCTTCTTCTTCCTCCTCGCACTGTCCCGCTTGGAGAAGGAGCCACTATTTTACATGATGCGCCTTTAAGCTATCCCAAATGATTTGTTGCAGAGCTGGACATTGGGGGGGGGGGGGAAGATGTAATTATGTCTGTAGATGTGTGTGTTCACGGAGTCAGTTTGCCTGTTTTGAGAGATGAAAAACCTGAGTTACTGGGAGAAAAAAACCCTCCAATTCGATATGAGACCAGTTAACTCACCTTTAGTGTTGAAAGAGACCTAATAAAGGTATCCCAATTCATGGACGGGAATCGAACCCAGGTCTTTCTGACCAAAGAAGCTATGGAGGCTGCATATATATATATATATATATATATATATATATATATATATATATTATCAAAACTAATGATACGATCCCTATACTGCCTATCCTCAAGCCAAATTAAGAGTTGAAAAGATTAAAATATCAATTTAAAACTGATAATTAATAAACAGAAAAAATATATCTTGAATCTCTAGTGATGAAGATGATTCTTTCAATTTTATGTTAGAACTTATGCTGTGTGTTTCGAGATAAGGAGAGAGAAATTATTGGATAGTTTTGATATAGTTTGGAAACAGTTAGGAATGAACTTAACACTGCCAGCATTCAGGAATGTGTAACAAGAGCTAATCTAAAATTTTTAAAGTATGATGGCACTGTACTGTATGTAATGGTGCTGTTTTAGTGGTTCTGGTTTTTTGATTTAGCATTCTTTAAAATGCAAATAGTTTCTGATTTGGTGGGTTTATGGTAGATTTTAATATTAAAGTAACGGTTGAATCTAGTAATGGTTCAGTTCAGAAAACTGACAGAATTATCTTTTTAAATTAAAAAAAAAAACTTTTTTTAAATTTCTTAATAATAATAATTCCTCTGATAATGGAATAATGTTTTTCTTTGTTTTTTGTTAAAATGATTAGTGACAAGAAGACTATTACAACTGCAAAGTGTTCACTTAAACATGACCAATATGATATAATTGTTGACCCTATACACATTGCAGCTAAACTGGCATTGGAAACTTTGAACAAAGCTATAAAACTGAAATACATTATCTACCAATAACAATCTGGACACCCCTATTATTTGAAATTATGGAACATTCCAGATTTGTTAATAACATAAAAACTGGTGTACAGATAGTAGGAAGCAGTATTTCATCAGAGGAGTTGATTACAGGCAGTGTGTCAACTCGACTGTGGGCTGCCAAATTGGTGGCATGTCCATAGGTGCCATTGTTGCTCAATTGGAGCATCTAAAATCAATGGCTGGCAATGTGATCAACAAATGGAGACATTCCAGCATCACTAGTGCAGGAAAACACCCAGGGTGACTGCTGAAAATGACTGACATGGACAGAGAGTGTTAAAATGGATAGCACGCAAAAAAACCAGCTACAATCGGCAAACCATCCGTGACAAGTTCCAGAGTGCCAGTAACACAATAGTGAGCACTAATACTGTACAAAAAGAACTCCATTTACTGGGTTTCCACAGAAGAGTAGCAGCACAAGCTGAACATCACAAACAAGGCAGCTCATCTGGCCTGGTGCAAAGAGTGGACAATTGACCAGTGAAAAACAGTACTCTGGAACGATCAATTAAGGTTCAACTGTTTCCAGTTTGATGGCAGCATGTGGTTGTGGAGACAACCTGATGAACACTTGTTATCACAGTGCATGTTGTAACCACAGTAAAGTTTGGTGGTGGAGGAGTAATGGTGTGGAGTACATTCAGATGGTTTGGAGCGGGACCACTGGTTGTTGTCTGTGGTTCCATTAAGGCAGCTCAGTACCTTGATATTCTGGATAATCAGGTGCTACCTACACTGTGGAGTTTTTATGAAGATGACAATGCCCCATGACAAAGCTGCAGCTGTTATGGAATGGTATAAAGAGATGAGTGGTAAACGACTGCTGTGGCCTGTGTAGAGTCCTGACCTCAACCCCTCGAACATCTGTGGGAAGAAAGGGAGTGGCAATTGGGGTCCAGAGCAGCACGTTTTCGATCTGTCATTGAACTCAGTGCGGCTTTGATGGAGGAATCGAGACAAATTCCACCTGATGTATGCTGCACATTGGTGGAAAGCTTCCCTCAAAGGGTGCAAGAGGTGATCAAAGCCAAAGGGAGACATAGCAGATATTAGGGTTCACCTGCTGGTATCAATTGTAAATTGATAAAGTGTCCAGACTATTATTGGTAGATAGTGTATGTCAGATAGTCTTTGTATTATTATGTTTCTGTTCAGATCCCTTAACTTGCAACTGGCTTTGAAAACTACTTTACAGTCCATATATTTAAAAATATCACAAGTTTTGTAAATATTTTGATAAAGAAATTTTAATATTTTGAAAATTTGGATTACTTTCAGAGAAGACTCTGTGGATTATAACTGATTATGTCATTGATTAATTGTTGCTAATATCAATTTTGAAAAATACACTTTAAGCTTGATTTAAAGCAGTAGCAGATGAAGAATATTTATAGGTATTAAAATAAGTTTTCATAGTACTGTAGGAGTGATAAAACAGAAAATGCAAATATTTTCTGATTTAGTGGGTTTATGGTAAATTTTAACATTAAAGTAAAGTTTAAAAAAAACTGAGAGAATTATCTTATTATAAAATGTATTTATTTTTAAATGTTATAAAGCAAAAATGTTTGAGAGAGATTTTTATATTTTTCTTTTAATTGTGTTTTAATACCTTTCCCAAAAGCCAGCTTTTGTTTGCTACATATAAATTATCATATCGTTTCTGTATAATGATCAAAAACAAACATATTGTCATATGATCTGTTTGTAAAGTAACATGTTCTTTGGGAATTCCAAGTATAAACCATAAATATTACAGAGGGACAAGATTTTACATGTTTACTTAAAACCATTATTAGTAGTAGTATTTATTTATTTTTTTATGGTAATCCCAAACTTGAGTGCACTAGTACTGTAAAGGATAGAAGATGCTTATTGCCATTTCATAAATGTATAATGGATCTATGAATGGTCAACTTTGATACTTCAATCATTATCATAGGTTGGGAGTATGAAAGATTCCATATCCAATAATAAAAAGACAAAAACAAATCCTAATTTGATGCAGCTTTGGTATAGAATGTTCCACATCCATTGTATGTTATGCAAATATCATCATGACACTGCCGACAACAACAAAAGGAGAGGGTATATGTGTTAAACGATTAAAAAAAATTAGGAGATGTTGTGAATCACTTCACATGATCAGAATATGTTCGTGAATAATAAAAGAGATTGTATCCCTTTCTTTAAAAGCAATGCACAAAATACATCAATCAAGTACTAATTTTTACTCTGAAGAAAATAGGTATATACTAAACAATGGAAATCATGGCTTATCTATCTTGGAATCCTCTCAACATCTTCATGCCATGAAATCAGTCCAAGTGAATGCAGTAGTTCAGATGTGGTATCAAGATCTAATAAAGAAGAAACATTGTGGTCAAGTGGATAATATGTTACTGTGTAATAGCTTTCATTGTTAATGAGTTGTTTGTCAAGAGTAAGTGAGCATTTTTGTTTGGAGGAGGGAGGGGATCCATAAGAGCATTTGGAGAAATTATGGTACATTTGTGCCTTTCAACTGGAAAAGATCTGAATTTGATTATTGTCATGGAGTCAGCAGGGTTTTTGCTTTGGAAATTTAGGTTTTTCATCCCATGCAGGCAGACTGGCCGCACACACAATTAACTGACAGATATTATTAGAAGACAGTAGAGGGCATGATCTGCAGATGGTGGATAGTTATGCAGTATGCTGACAAAGATTAAGTAGTATGAATGGTGGATAGCATGTGTGGAGTGCCCTTCCATGATGAGTCCTTGGAAGTGTAGTATAACTTCTTATCCATACTTTGTAAATATTTTGATAAAGAAATTTTAATATTTTGAAATTTTGGATTACTTTGAGAGAAGACTCTGTGGATTATAACTGATTATGTCATTGATGAATTGTTGCTAATATCAATTTTGAAAAATACACTTCAAGCTTGATTTAAAGCAGTAGCTGATGAAGGTATTAAAGCAGTGTCATGATGATATTCACATAACATACAATGGATGTGGAACATTCTATACCAAAGCTGCATCAAATTAGGATTTGTTTTTGTCTTTTTATTATTGGATATGGAATCTTTCAAAGTTTGTGTTCACTTTCCAAGTAATCCTCTATGTAGCTTGGCCAGTGAACCTCAACTCACTGTCCATTCATTCTTATATTCCTAAGCTCATCATTTTCTTGTAATGCAGTCCAATCAGTAAAATACGCAGTTTATAATTTCTTTAGTCCAGAGTGCATGATCTTGCTTTTTGCAACATCAAACTGGAAACAACAATTCTTAGCCCAAAAATGTTACTCGATTCAAATTCTACTGCACATCTTCACATCATTTTCATTTATTGTTCCTTCCCAGCTGAGTATAATCAAGAAATCAGGTATTGCTTTTCGAATCATCCTATTATCATTAATGTACAAATTAAACAGTTGTGGTCCAAGCACAACCCTTTGGCACATCACTGATCATTTCCATTTGCTCTCCCATGTGCTATTCTGATATGTCAACCATCCTTATATCCATATCACCAGTTTCACATTCCTCTCCTTTTGATAAGCTTTACCTGTGCAGCATCTCTGTTAAAAGCCACTGCATAGTGTAGCCATTTCCATTATTCTACTCACCTTCTATAAAATGAGGAGGATAATGAAAATGAACTACTAAGACGAGACCTCTCCTTTAAAAAACCCTGCTAATCTCCATAGTCATACCCTTCCTATGCATTCAGTGCTGAATTTGAGCCATAAGCACCCTTTTTTTTCAGTTCTTTAATAATCGCTCCAGAGATACTAGATCAGAGCTGATAGTTAAACAACCTAATAGGTATTGCCAGTTCTCTCACGCTGTCTCATCTAAACTCTATAATATTGACAGCAAAATTTTGCAATAATGTAGTAAGAATCTCCGGTTCACCAACTTCTGTGTTATTAGACACTGTATTATCTCCACCTGTGTGATACATCCCAGCAAATTTATCACTCTGTAATACAGCCACATGTCAAAAGTTCTCTTGTTGTTAAAGAAACATATTTCAACAAAATACATTTACAGGCCATCATAGTCTTCATTTTGATCTTCATTTATCACTGTTGCCCAAAATTTGACCAAATCTTGCATTACTGTCAGCAAACCATTTTTGTTGTTCTGTTTGAAAAGTAGTCATTTGAGCAGAAATCCTGTCTGTGGTAGTGAAACATTTCCCATTACAATATATAATTATCTTCTACAACTCTTTCATTTTGGAAAATCATGTCTTGATCAGTCAAGTCACCTTCTTTGTGATCTGCTAATTCTTCTATATTGGTAATACTGATTTCGAGATCCAGTTTGTTGCAATTTCAACGATTTTTTCACCAATTTATTCTAACATACTATGCTCATTGTACTCTTCAAGTGTAGTAACTTCTTCCAAATTCCTCGCATACATTGTTCTGATACTTCCTTCCATGAAATTCCAATGTTCTGGATACATTGGTTAATATTGTAATTTTTCCAAAAATCTCATAATGTTATAGCATCGTTGTCCACAGCTGTTATTGCTTGAGAAAATGTAGTTTTCAGATATGTCAATGAATGTAGCAATTGAACCTTGATCTACAGGTTGAATCATAGCTGTTCTTTTGGGCAGTAGATACATCACATTTATATTTTCATTCAAATTGCCAATGTGAAGAGGATGTCCTGGAGCATTGTCAAGCAGCAATAGGATTTTAAAAGGAATGTTTTTTTCAAGACAGTAGGCACGTATTTCTGGAATAAAACAATTTAAGAACCAGTCTTCGAATAAAACAATTGTCATCCAAGCCTTAGGATTATTCCTGTAGTAAACTAGCAACTTATTCTTGTCAATGTTTTTCAAACCTCTGAGGTTTTGTGAATGATAAACAAGAAATGGTTTTAATTTAAAACCAGCAGCATTTCCTCAAAGAAGAAGACGCGTAATCCTATCTTTAAATGCCTTAAAACCAGGCGCCAATGTAGCTTCTCTGTGAATGTAAGTTTGTTCTGGCATTCTTTTCCAGAAGAGTCCGGTTTCACCTACATTAAAAATCTACTCTAGAAAATAGCCTTCATCTTTTATTATCTCATTCAGATTGTTCTTGAAAATTTCGGCAGTTTCAAAATCAGAACTAGCAGCTTCTTCCATTATTCGAATGTTATGCAAGTTAAATCGGCTTTTGAATCGATAAAACCAACCTTTACTAGCATTAAATGTATGCTCGCCATATTTATTTTCTTGTTGTTTCCTTAAATTGTCAAATAGGCTGCATGCTTTTGTTTGAATTGTAAACAAACTGAGAGGAATATTCTTGTTGATTTGATCATCAATCCATATCATTAAAAGCGTCTCCATTTCATGAATTGGTCCTTCTCTTTTTTTCGTTAAACTTGTATATTTCATATTAACTGTCCCTTTAGCTTCCTCCATTATTCTTGATTTATCTTTTATAATTGTTGAAACAGATGAATGCGATAGTTTTTCTTCTCGTGCTATTTCACCGGCTTTCTTTCCTTTGTCATTTGCTTTAATGACCTTCATTTTAACATCAAAAGCTTTCCTCGCCTTCTTTTTTATGTTGGAATTTTCATCAGTAGTATTACCTCTCTTACTGGACATGATAGGGTTATGATGAAATACAAAAATTGCAATGAGAGAAATGAACACTTCGACTGCTAATTAGCAACTAACGTGCCAAAGGCTATGATAAGTTAGAAGTGAGTGAATCATAGCAGCGGTTTTTAATAATAATTTTTGGCCATCGTAAATGCGAATTGTTGTAAGTCGAGGACTACCTGTATATCAGATACGACACGCCGGGATGTGCTTGTTAAATCTTGAATGAAAGGTTTATTATATTGTTTATTATATAATATTGTTTATTATATTATATGATTAAAATTATTCAGGAACAGACCTGACCGATTGGTTTGCCTAAGAGATTCGCTGGAGAGGGTATGCGGAAAAAGGATGAATTACCGAAGAATGAGTAATTACAGAGAAGATACCAATAGAATGGAAAAGAATGACATAAGAGGGAGAACAACTCAGCAAGGATATAGAGCTTGGCGATGAAAACTCGAGGCTTTTCTTTTGTTCAGGATTCTTGTTCCAGTCATTCCAGGAGGTGTGTGAGAGCGGTCGAAAAGAATGATGTCCAGTGTCAGCTATGCGACCAGATAGCGATCCAGTGTGGCCATAATCATCGGTACAACAGAAAATCCAGCGCAAACCAATCAACATGTGGAACCACGTGGACCAAACCCGGCAGAGCAGCTTTGCCCATGTCGGAAAAGGTGATTCGTGATCATAATCACTAGTTGTCGTACTTGAAGACTGTAAGAGAGGGTAATGTTAAATTCTGAATGAAAGGAATTATATTATAATAGTGCTTCATTCAGGATTTAACATGATCTGCCATTCCATGAGCTAAATATGCTCATCAGATAAATATCAAATTATATACTTACTGTTGTATATTCCATAATTATAAAATAATTATATATTCTAATAGTTGTTAGTTATTTATCTTGTGCTAATTATTTGTAGTGTATATATCCTATGTAAACTGTGCATGGAAACTCTGAATTTAATCCGCTTATGTAAACCATTGCCAAGGACTTAGCGCAAGTATAACAGAAATTAAGTGCTGTGAGAAATTCCGAAGTTATCTGCCAGTGCACATTTTGGCGCTAGTTACTATGCTGTGTTAACGGAGAAACCACGAGGCAGATTTTGGCGCGAAAATGAGAGAGAAGAGACATGCGCTGCTGATATAATGAAGGAGAACAAAGCGGGAACTGGTGGAACCGAGTTGAAGAGACAAGGGAGCTCTCTGTCGTTTGACTTACCTTTTCTCGGGCTCTTGTTTGTATCCGGAATTCTATTTCCTTGTCCAGTAATAGTGAAGGACAAGAAGCATGACAAGGATTGCCAAGGAAACCTGAAGGATAGCCAATTTAGAACAAGGAGGAATGTGTTCCCAAGCCAACCAAACCGCTACTAAAAACCAAGGTTCTTTCGTACTAATGTGAGCTGAGAGAGAAAGCTATTAAGAAGCAAAGAAGTGTTTTCCAGAACTAGTGATAACAGGCAAAGTATACCAACGATTCCAGTAAGGAAATCCATTCTATGTTTTTGTGAATATACTAAAAGGGAAGCGTATTGCCATAATAACAGTTCAATTCTGAATGTACGATTTTGTGGAGCTTGTTTCAGGAGAACGTGATATAAGTTAGAGACTGATTTACTAAGAATTACAGTAATAGATGGATAGGACTTTAGAATTCCTTAGTGTGCATTTAGTGAAGTGTGCTTTATATATCCTGAACAGCTAAACAGAGTCAATATTTGAAGCACTTTGAATAGATAACCTTGTCTAAAAAAAAAGAAATTTGTGCTTAGAAGCTTTTAACAATAAGAAGGGTAGAAATCTATATGTAAAAAATCTAATTGTGCTTAGTGACAATAATAACTTCAGTCTACACTGAAGTTATTATTGTCTCAATAAGAACTTGTTGATTTCATGATCATTTTATTTATGTTTAGAATTTCTTTTATTAATGTAATTTCATGAGTTATGTATTAAATGTTTCCATTTGTTTTGAATCTTGTGCTTATCTAATTTCATTTCATTGCACTGCTCATTTAATAGTTTGAATCTAAGCAGGAACCCTATTTAATGAGAAAGTAATATAAGACTAGAGAACCACAACTGCTATATAATTTAAGGATAAATGTTTAAGGAGAGTGTTGATCTGAATTAGATTATATAACATTGTGCTTGCTGATGATCGATTCCACAATATTGTTCATACAAATGTGAACGCAAAGTGGCGTAATTAAAAATAAATTTTCTTTGTGTTCAAAAGTGCAGTCAGTCAACAGCCAGAACACACACACGGAAAAGAAAGACGTCACAACAGTAACAAGCCATGTGAATTTTTTCGGAAGATAGAGAGAAAAAGCAAGAGAGAGATCCTGATGCTCGGTAATGTAGAAACTTTTCAATTCCTTTGTATGCAAGAAACAGTTAGTGTGCAATAATGTGCAGATATTGGACTTGCAAAAAAATGAAACAAGCCGTTAGTATCTCATCAACTAGTAGATTGTCTTAGCTCTGAGTAAGAATTCATGTACAGTGTGGTACTGTTGGATTCTGAATATATAGAGATTTAAGTAATTATTATTTGCTTCAGAATCCAACATGATCTTCCATCACATAAGCTAAACTTGTAATTATTTAATGTAAATCACTTGTTTATAATTTAATATTCATATAACTATCTTTAATTTTATCTAATATTTAATTATTTAATCAAAGATATATGAATTAATAATGAAAAGACTGTATTAAATATTATTAAGCTATTTTAATTATTACTATGTTAATATTATAAGAATTTGTATTTGATAATTTAACTGCGCATTAATTGAAATGTAAATATTCTCTATTTATTCCTATTTGTAGAAGTTTAACATTATGCAATAGCTCAATTTTATTATATTCTGTTTAGTTGTCATGGAGACGTACGAAGAGAGTGAGTGCGAGTTTGGAACAGTACGTGAGGGAGAAAAGCTGAAAGTTTAGTTAAAGAGATCACGAGAACAATTTAGGCAGGAAGAATGGATATAAAAAGGAAGAACGCTGAAATTATAGATTAGAGAGAGAGAGAGATCAGAGAGGAAACAGAGAGAGAGAGAGAGGATTGGCATTGGGCTGGAAACGGAGCATTGGGCATTCGGGAATCAGAGTGTAATAATAGCGAGTCGGCGAGTCACTCAAGCAGCTAATTTAAGTCTACTAGTGGAGAAGCAGTTAGCTAATAAGTTGTAGAATAACAATTATAGCTATGGAAAACAGCTGAGAGACTATTAAATAGACTAGCAATACTTGAGTTGGGATTTAATTTCAGCACCGACCTTTCAAGGACAAACGGAACCTTGAAGCAAAGCACGAAGTTACTAAAGGATAGGAGAGGCTGTAAAGTTGAAGTTTACCGTTAGCTGTGTTTAGAATTATAGTGCCTAAAGAATTATTTGAATGCAGGAGGAATGAACAACTGTGAATATAAAATCTCAAGTTAAAGAATTATTGTGTATTGCCTTAACTCATGAATGATCAGTAGTATTTCAAGCAAGAACGTTTGTTTATGTGTATTGTGACTGATGATTAATTCAGTTATTGCTTAGAAGATTTATTTTAATGAGTGCTGTGTACTGTTCAAAGTGTTTACAGTTATAAAAAATGTTTGTGTGTAAATTTATGAAGAAAGAAGATTATCAGTAAGATTATTCCAACCATTAATATTCCTTTGCAGAGAAGTGTGTGAGTTTCATCCTAGAATTTCCGTATACTAACAGTAACTATTGCGGAAATTAGCTGAAGTGTAAATTTAAAAGCGTTTGTTTGTGAAGAGGTGTTACGGCAATTTTTGTCGTATTTGGAACTTAAGGAACTGTGAGAAGACTGTATTATAGAGATAACAGAGTTACCATTGTATGAGTTGTATGATTGAATTTATCTGAGGAGCTAAAATGTTTGTGTTATCTTAATTACTGATTTGAATTTAAGTGTAAAATTTATGATTCTAAAATTAAATGTTTGTTTTTGTTAATCAAAAGATGTATTTTGCCTGTATCTCTTTTACTGCACCATTCATAAAATATTCGAACCAAAGCGGGAGTGATAAATAAGTTAAATATACTCGGCCAGTATATACAATATTAACACCTAAAAGGAGAGATAGTTGTGAGTTGGTTTTTCTTCAGTTCTTGAACTAATTCAGATATAGAGTGGCACTGTCTTTAAATATAAATTTTCCCTATATTTGAATTAGAAATCAACTAGCAACCTTCTATTTTGTCTAAGAACATCATAGTGATTAACATGTCGGATCCAAGGTATAAATTGAGAAGAAGTAGGATCCAACAAAATGGTGTGGTCGGCAGGATAATTATTAATAATAATTATTAATACAGTCTTTTCATTATTAATGCATATATCTTTGATTAAATAATTAAATATTAGATAAAATTAAAGGTAGTTATATGAATATTAAATTACAAACAAGTGATTTACATTAAATAATTACAAGTTTAGCTTATGTGATGGAAGATCATGTTGGATTCTGAAGCAAATAATAATTACTTAAATCTCTATATATTCAGAATCCAACAGTACTGAATTGCTAAAGTATGTAATAGCCTAATAGTTCTTGAATCTAGAATAAGATAAGCGCTTGTACAAGAATGTTAGTTGAATAGGATGATGTTAGAAACTTAACTAATTGTGGATATTGTCTAACAATGTTTAAGACTAGGATTATTTAAGGTTATGTTTGGTTAATCAAATTTTATCTGTAGGAGGGATTCAGTTTTGTTAAGTGATCTTGATATTTGTATATCGTATTAGAGTAATGAATAAATCTTTCTTTTTCTTACCTAACAAATTGCCTGATCTGTGAACTCAATGCACCACTCACAAAAATAGAACCAGTGCGAGTTAAAATATGGGGATAGCTATGACTGCAGTAAAAGAAAAAATACACAAGGTTTTTGTATTAGGGAAATTTAATTGCTTGATTATCGAATAGTATGTCATTCTGAGTGTTAACTCCCTGACAAGGAAGATTCTCTTGTCTAAGAATTTGGATGGCGCAGCTTTAACAAACAAAATTTTCAAATTCTGACACTGAGTTAATTCCAGATTTGTATCAAAGAAATTTGGCTCTATCTGGGGGGGGAGGATTTCTTTGTCTGCCAAGTTGTACACATGCAAGCAATTTAAATAGTGGCCACAGAACGAAAAGGGTAAAAGAAAGCATGAGAATTTGTCAAATGTCAAGTAATAGGGATATTCAATAATAATAATAACAATTAAAAGTAAACAACAATAACGCACCTAAAACAAAGAAAGGAAGTAAAAATTTAACACTGCTGAATAAGAAGGCAGCCAACAACATCCTACAAACGCATGTTTGAAATTTTTTCTCCTATATATTCTTCATATGCTTGTCCATATAAAACATCAGTAATGGCCTAAAATTTGAATAAATAAGCCAATGACATTATAAAAGCAGCACTCCTAAACAGACATAGGCTATATAGCCATAAAAATAATAATCTTCTTTTCAGTTTAATCACTATTTGTTTTTGACTAATGGCTAGTTCTCATCATGATCATCAAATTCCTGACATGCACCCTCAAAGGTTGTACAGGATATGTTAGTACTACATGAGAAATTTACATCTTTACTAACTTCCTATCTATAATTTTCCTCAAAATCAGTCTGTTACCTGTCAAGACTCCAACATTACTAGATCTTATATTTCTATCTTCTAAGGCACCTTTTATTATATCAATCCAACTATATCTTGGTCTTCCTCTGGGTCTTTTTACTGCCATCCTGGCAGAGAACACTTTTTTGCTAATCTTTCCTCTCCCATTCTGTTTAAATGATCATACCACTTGAGATTAGCTCTGCTAACACATTCCTGGATGCTGATAATGTCAAGTTCTTTCCTAATATCCTCCTTTTTAATATCATATTGCCATTCATGCCATCTGTTCACACCTCTAATTTTTCTCAATAAATCTCTAGTCTTTGGTCATGTGTTTTATTACTAACCAGCTCTTAGATTCATCAGTGTTAAAACTGGTTTGAACACTGTCTTGTATATATAGCTAATTTAGTGTTTTGACTAATTTCTCTCTTATATCATATAAATTTATTCTTCCTACCATACTGGTTTTGTTGATTCTGTTGTGTCTAAGTAGATGAAATGTTTTATTTATTCAATAGGTTCTCAATTCACAATGCAGTTGATATTTTCAATGTTTCTGCTTATTTTCATTGTCTTTGACTTGTTATTGCTGATTTTCAGACCAAATTTATTACAACAGTTATTCAATTTAGGCAGGGAATCTTGCAGACTTGTAGCAGATTTATTTAGAAGTATAACATTGTCTGCATAAAGCATAGAGATGACATTAACTCTCCAATTTTGATATCAGGTTTAATACCACTTTCCTTCATAATGTAATCCATATAGATAATGAATAACAGAGGTAATAATGTGCATCCTTGTCTGACACCAGATTTAACATTAATCATCTCCCTGTACTTCCTTCAATTCTAACTGCTGACTTACAACCCAAATAAAGACTACGTATTGCTTGATATAATGCCCCATTGATGCCATATAACTAGAGCGTTTTGAATAGCTTTTCTCTTGGCACCATGTCATATGCCTTTAACAGATCTACAAAACTTAAATACAGATCTTTGTTATATTCCCATGCTTTCTCAACTATTTGTCATAAAGTGAAAATCTGATCCTGACAGCCTCTATTTGGCCTGAATAAACCATGTTCATCACCAAGTTTTTCTTCCACAATCTTTCTCACCTGTTTCTCAATATACCTGTGTAAATTTTACCAGGAACACTCAGCAGAAAAATACCTCTGTAATGTTCACATTCAGTTTTATTTAATTTTTCATATATGGGTACTATGAGAGATCTACTCTAATCATCCGGAATTCGTTTCTCTCCAGACCTTCTGAACTATGCAGTGCATCCACTGTAAGACTTTTATCCACTGTAACATAAGCAAGTTAATCAACTACTTCAGTTTTGACAATTATTTTATTTATTTTTTGACATTATTTTTATAAAGGACATAACATAAACATAATTATTCTTATACTGAGAAAATAAATTCAAAGAAAGTAATTTTTATAAGGCCTTTTACATGGTGAGAGCAACTTTTAAATATGTAAAAGTTGCTCTCACTATAATAAACTCAAGAGCTACAGGAATATTTTGTTATAGTGGGTTATTACTGCCCATATATTTTTACTTTTTTTTTTTAATAGCTAAAATTAGTTTGCTGCAATGATGATTGCTATAGTAAGATTTGATTATATTGTTTATGTTGGTAAATAACTGTTATTTGTGAAAGTAAGTAATTACTCCATACTTCAAGGATATCTTTTTCTCCAGCTTTCATGTCATCTTTATCATATCTAATTCCTTTTACAGCACTCTTTCCTCCATTTCTGAGTTTCTTCAACAACCAGAATATCTTGCCACCTTCTTGATATTTATTTTCTATGTTCTTGCCAAAGTTTTCCCATGACTTTTGTTCAGCTTGCACAGTGTTTAGCTTTCTTACATTTGTCTCTGTATTCTCCAATACCACAAGCTGACTAATTTGCCAGGAACTTTTGATATGCTTTCTACTTTTCCTTCACTGCTTCTTTAACTTCCTTTGTTCACCACAGAGTTCTGATTTTTCTATCCTTGCAGACAACCTTATCACATAACTCTCTGGCTGAATCAATCAGTGTTTTCTTCAGGGCTTGCCACTGAATCTCCAAGGTTTGGTTCCTGTTCTCGAACTCTTTTTATTTCTTCTTAAATAATGTTTGTGTATTTTAGTCTTCAGTTGACATCTGAGAGATGCTCAACTTTTATTCGTTTCAAAACTTTCTTACATGTTCTTCTTTTCAATATGAAATTCAACATTATTCTGCTCAATGATCACTTATGATAAGTGGTATGGTGATCACTTTCACTTTCAAATCCTCTGTACACTCTCGGGGACACGGTCAACTGGGCACTGGCGAAATGAGTGCCAGACATCTGGGCGACAAAATAACAGATCAAATATGCAATGCTGTTCTATTGATCTACTACCTGGTAAATTTAAATAAAATACTTTTTTTGAGAAAAGAGTTAAAAGAAAGATATAAACATAAAATTTGGAAAATCTCACTTATAATTAAGTTTATTTTTATTGTGTAGAATTACAAAATTGTAGAGAAGTTATATTGAAATTTCTCATTCAAAAAACGAGTCAGCTACTTAATAAACATCTTAGTTTATATCATAATGAGAATATTAATTTTTGGTTGAAAGTCATGCAATGTGGAGCCAAAGCATGAATGAATTATTTGTGAATGGCACATTTTTATTTTCTCTCCATTTTTTTGCTCAAATTTTTGTTATTTTGGCCAGAAAGCATGGAGATCCTGTTTTCTCTCTTTTGTATTGTTTACTACCTAATAAGACTTGAAACATGCACAAAATTATTTTATATGATACATGAAACGTCACCATTACTAGATCCCGAAAATATCAATGGTGATTATCTTCGTAAGCATTTAGCTTCATGCAATCTTTTAACCAGATACAATTCTAATGTGCAATTCACTTTAAATTCAAAAATGATCAATCACTTCACTTGCTTTCATTCCAGAACAAGATATTATTTATGCTATTTCTGAATTCGAGCCAATTTTAGAATGGTTTACGAACTCTAAGGTTATCTAAGGAATAATAGACCCAAGGCTCTGCCGATTTTTCCGTCAAACGTTTGGTCTGTGTACCAAAGAACAATAAATGAAAGCAATAGGACAAATAATTTTGCAGAAGCCTATCATCGAAAATGGCAGTTGAGTTTTGGTAGCAGCACGAGTCATCCAAATTTATGGATTTTTATAAATGGACTACAAAAAATTAAAAAAACATATGTTGTTGTTTATGAAAAAGCAGTAGTAAATTATGGAAAAGGTAGGTTGGTGATGATCTTCCATCAACGATTGGACAGAGAGGTATATCCTGTTTATGTATTTTAGGTGTCCCATATAGTCTTGGAGTGATAGGATGTGAGGATTTTAGTGTTCTCTTCACTTCTTCTGGCCAAATGTTACAATTTCTGATTAGTTGGTTTGTTTCATTATGATTTTTTATTGTGGGGTCTCTGTCTAGGATCTTATAGGTGGAGTTGTCTGATAGAGCCTACAACATCAGAGTGGTCTTCAAACCAGCCACCAACATCAGACGTTTTAGGATCCCCAAAAGATATGGTGCCTTTCTACAAATATCCAGGAGTATAATTACTACTTTAATAAGCCGAAAGGCCATTTTAACAGTGAACATGTTAATAGAAAGGTCATTAACGTGTTCTATTCACCTTTCTATTAACATGTTTGCTGGTAAAATGGCCTTTCGCTTATTAAATTACTAATTAACAATAAATATAGGAGTACACCACTTCAGCAATTTGATAGTAGAGGTATGTAAGTTTGTGTTCACTTAAAACCTTGATATTCCAGGTCTACCTACTCACTGATGAGACCTCAAAAAAAGGTTGAAACCGGTCTGGGTAGTGACCTCTTCTCATAATGTAAAACAATATATATAATCTCTTAGGAGCTGGGTTTTACATTATGAGAGAATATTAAAGTTAGTGACGGATCTTGCTCCACCTTTGCATGGAGTTGCTCTGGTGTTGTACTACCCAAGTGATCATTTACACTTGGGTTCGCCGATAGTTTTTCAGCATGAAACTCTATGGATTTCGATCCGAGTTTCGTACCCAGCTATAAAAACATAAAGGGATTTACCATCCCCCTTTCTATTATCCAGGAGTATATTACATTCCTTGCTCCTGTGGTCTTGCCTACATCAGACAAACTTCACAGAGTTTAGAAATCAGACAAAAAGAACATGTTGGTGATGTAAACCACAACAGAAATATCTCTTCCGGCTTAGCACATCATTTCTGTACATCTAACCACACGATAGAGTGGCAAAACAGCTCCATGCTATATATGGATGAAGACTACAGACATGGTTTATTCAAGGAAGACACGATAGTGTTAATAACCAGTGAAAACCTCAGCAGAAATCAGGGTGCAATCCTAAACAGCTCATGGAAAAACCTGATCCTATCTCTAAATCAATCTGAACTACAGCTAGCCAGTAGTTCAGATTGATTACACGTTTACAACAAACACGCGTGCGTGATAATGAATAAGAACAATAAGTCCTCTCTGTCACACGAATGTGTAACCTTAGCTACTAGTTGGTTTACAACATTTTTTATGTTCCTTTCAATTTGCATTTACTAAATTTTATGTCTCCATAAATGTCTTGAAAAAAAGCCAGACAGTTTGCTGGCGAAACTGGTAGGCTATAATGTAGTTTGTTTTTTGTAATGGTCAGTAATAAATAAGCTTGTATTTTAATTTTTAAAAAAGAATTATTTTATGGACTACAAAAAATTAAAAAAAAAAGAATTATTGAAAGATTCATTTATCCAATGAATTTGAACGAATTTTAGAATGGTTTATGAACTGTTTAGAACCAAGGCTCCACCAATTTTTCCCTCAAACATTTGGTCTGTGTATGAAAGAACAATAAATGAAAGCGATAGGACAAATAATTTTGCAGAAGTCTATCATCGAAAATTGCAGTTGAGCTTTGACAGCAGTACAAGTCATCCAAATTTATGGATTTTTATAAATGGACTACAAAAAATTTAAAAAAACATATGATGTTGATTATGAAAAAGCAGCAGCAGGTTATAGACATCAGCACAAACATAAACGTTACAATGAAGCTGACCAAAGAATTTTGAAAAAAAAAAAGTTATAAATTACGATAGGGAAAATATAATAGAATACTTAGGTGGTATTGCATATAACTGTAATATGAATTAATAAATTTAAAATAAAATTTTGTTTTGAATTTCATATACTTTTTTGTTTTAATGTATATATATAATGTGTAAATATGTTTGTTAATTACAAAATAATATTAATAAATGAATTAAAAAACTGCATTTTTTCTTTATTTTAATATTGTGCAATTAAATCTATTCATTTTTAAATCATTCATTTTAACCACTCACTTAAACCACTCTTTTTAACCATCTCTTTCTTAAATGAGCCTACAAATTTTGATATATGATATAATTGTTTGAAAAAATAAATTTTTTAATTTAATTTATAATCTGGAATCCAGTGAAAATTTACTACCATTCTAAGCAAATAACTCTGACTTGATATCGTTAATGGTTTATTAATTTCTTTTCAGCCTAAAAGAATTAATGATTAACCTGAAAGAAAGCTTAAAGTGATCATGGAAAAAACCAAACAACATACATAATATTTTAAATTATTTGAATTAAAAATTTTCACTCCATTTGGCTTCTGTTAGAGTTGGAAATTTATAATATTGATCCCATATACAAATTCAAGGAACCTATGAGAACATCAGTGCTGTGTGTAGGGTGCAGGTGAGGAATGAGAGTTTCAAGTTGTAGTTGTTTGGGAATACTTCATGAGGAAGGCAGTTCCAGAGGTAAATGGAATAAAAGGGGAAGGGAAGCAGGTTTGGTGTGTCTGTAAGTGCACTCTGAATGATGGAACATTGCATCTGTGAAATGCAGGTTGAAGTGTGTCCGTAAGAGAGAAGGATCATCTATGAGATGAGTTAGCCGAATTCATGCGGAGTTTTTCATTCTGCATACAGGCAAATCAGCCAAGAGAACAAATGCAATTTACAGACAAAAAATTCTGTTGGTGGTGATGGGCAGTAGATAGCATTGGTGGTATGTTGTGTGTAGTGGGAGAAATGGTGTGATGCTAGTAGCAGAGTGGAGAGGAGTGCTCTCCCGCAATGAGTCCTTAGACTCCTAGGAGGAATCAAATAATAATAATTATTTGATTTCTCCTAGGCTGAACTGAAATGAGCTGAACTGCTTTCCTCTGGACAGCAGCAAGGAATTTTAGGGAGGTTTTAGGTTCACCACCCCAAACATATGAGCAGTATTCTAAGTATGAGTGGATTTGGGATTTGTATAGAATTAGTATCTGGGTGGGTGTAAAATAGCATCTTGAGCAGAAGATAATGCCTAGTATTTTGGATGCTGAAGAAGCTATTGATGTAATGCATATATGCCAAGACAGGCTGGAGGTTAATGTTAGTTCAAACAGAGATCTGATTCAGTCTGGTGATTTGGGTATTACTGAGAGGAAGAGTAGGTGGGCTGAGATCCTTTTAGGAGAGAAAAAGGCAAGATGTGCTTCCTGGAACTGAAGGTGACCAGATTGTTCTTTTCCCATTGAAGTATGGTATGCAGATCAATGTTTTAATGCACTGGGTGAGATCTTGAAGTTGCATATAATTTTTGCTCAAATTCTAAATGCCTTCCTTTGATGATTTTTTTTTCTCTCTCTCCCTTCCTCCTAGCTCCAGTTCTCTTCTCCAGCCTGTTTTGTCTTTCTTTTCCTTTCTTTCCTTTCCTTGAATTTCCTCATGTCATATAATTTATATATTTTGATTAATGGTGCATAAGGGTCAAAGCTGTATAATTGAGAGGAGACCTCCACATAGCCTTTAAAGGAATGCGGAGAACCGACCAGGGCTTCTGACCTAATGTCCAATCCTCACCTTCTCGTGGTGCACCCTGTCGGGTATCTACTTGGATACTGAACGGACGAGGATGGGCTGGCAATTTTGGATTTAGCCGACCAAATTGTATTCTTATTGGTTAAACCAAAATATAGAATGATGGTACAACATGACAAAATTTCATGCCGGCTGGTGCGTCGCCAGGTTAAACAAGGCCCCCGTTGTTTTCGCCAGGGAACCAGGGCGAACAGCGAAAAGTCAGCTACTGGAACAAATCTGAAAATAAACCCCAACTCAACGTCACCAGAGTTAAAGATCAGTACTATCAACGTAAGAAGCCTAAATGGCAAAGAAATGGAACTAGCTCAGGAATTAGATAAGTACCAGATCGACATAATAGGGGTGACTGAAACAAAAAAGACCAAAACTGGTGAGATCTTTCTGAGCAATAAATACAAAATGTTATATTAAGGCAATGATAATCAAGGAAAAGAAGGAGTAGCCATAGCATTCAACACAAAATACGAGGCTAATCTTCTTGAATGGCAGTCAGTCTCAAGTAGAGTAATGTGGGCAAATATGAGAATGGGGAACTCCACAATGAGACTTATTTGTGCCTATGGTCCCACAGAAGGTTCTACTAAGGTAGAAGTGGAGTAATTTTTTGAGGCTTTAGAAAAAGCAACTGACACAATGAAAAATGAAAAGTTGGTCCTTGATGGGGATCTAAATAGCAGAGTAGGAAATGATTGTGAGACATACAAAAATATTTTGGGAAAATTTGGAGAAAAGAGCAAAGCTAATAATAATGGCAAATATCTGTTGGATTTCTGTTCAGGACATGGACTGGTTATTACTAACACCATGTTCCAACATAAAAATGTGCACAAATTCACATGGAGAGAAGAGGCAAGGAATAAGAAAAGTCTCATTGACAATGTTGTTGTTGATAGTGATGTTTTCTCCCTGGTGCAGGACACCAGAGTGTACAGAGGATTTGAAATTGGAAGTGATCACTATTTAGTCTTGAGCAAAATAAAATTGAATTTCATATTGAAAAGAATAACATATAAGAAAGTTTTAAAGTGAATAAAAGTTGAGCAGCTCTCAGATGTGAACTGTAAGCTAAAATACACAAAGATTATTGAAGAAAAAATGAAAGAGTTTGAGAACAGGAATCAAACCTTGGAGATTCAGTGGCAAACTCTGAAGGAAACATTGATTGATTCTGCCAGAGAGGCATGTGGTGAGGTTGTGTGCAAGGATAAAAAAATCAGAACTCCCTGGTGGACACAGGAAGTTAAAGAGGCAGTGAAGGAAAAGAAGAAAGCATAACAAAAGTTCCTGTCAAATAAGTCAGCCTGTGCTCTTAGAGAATATAGAGACAAATGCAAGAATGCTAAACACTGTGTAAAACTAGCTAAACAAAAGTCATGGGAAGACTTTGGCAAGAATATAGAAAATAAATATCAAGAAGGTGGCAAAATATTCTGGAGGTTGTTGAAGAACCTTAAGAATGGAGGAAAGAGTGCTGTAAAAGAAATTAGAGATCATAAAGGTAACATGAAAATGGGAGAAAAAGATATCCTTGAAGTATGGAGTAATTACTTTGAAAAACTGCTAAATGAAACAAGCAGTGATGACAGTACAGTGGTAAAAAACACTGACCAGGCATGCAGTCAGGAATACATATCCATACTATAAGTAGAAAAAGCCATCAAAGGCTTGAAATGTGGAAAGGCAGCAGGAGTAGATGATATTCGACCAGAAATGCTGAAGTATGGTGGTATAAGAGTCTTACAGTGGCTGCACTGCATAGTTCAGAAAGCCTGGACAGAGGGACGAATACCCAATGATTGAAGTAGAGCTCTCATAGTACCCATATATCAAAAGGTAAATAAAACTGCATGTGAAAATTACAGAGGTATTTCCCTACGGAGTGTTCCTGGCAAGATCTATGCAAGTATAGTTGAGAAACGGTTGAGAAGAATTGTGGAAGAAAAGCTTGGTGAAGAACAAGCTGGATTCAGGCCAAATAGAGGCTGTCAGGATCAGATCTTCACATTACGACAAATAGTCGAGAAAGCATGGGAATATAACAAAGATCTGTATTTAAGTTTTGTCGATCTGGAAAAAGCATATGACAAGGTGCCAAGAGAGAAGCTATTCAATAAGCTGCAGTTATATGGTGTCAATGGGGCATTATATCAAGCAATACATCATCATCATCATCAAATTCCTGCCATGTACCCTCAAGGGGTGTACAGGATATGACAGTACTACATGAAAAAATTACATCATTACTAACTTCCTATCTACAATTTTCCTCCAAATCAGTCTGTTACTTGTCAAGACTCCAACATTATCAGATCTTATATTTCTATCGTCTAAGGCACTTTGTACCGTATCAATCCACCTATATCTTGGTCTTCCTCTGGGTCGTTTTCCTGCCAACCTGGCAGAGAACACTTGTTTTGCTAATCTTTCCTCTCCCATTCTATTTAAGTGACCATATCATCTGAGATTAGCTCTGCTAACGCATTCCTGGATGCTGACAATGTATAAGTTCTTTCCTAATATCCTCATTTTTAATATGATATTGCCATTGATGCCATCTGTTCACGCCTCTAATCTTTCTCAGGACTCTCATATCTGGGGTCTCTAGTCTTTGGTCAAGTGTTTTACTTCTGACCCAGCTCTCAGATCCATAAGTTAAAATTGGTGTGAACACAGTCTTGTATACAACTAATTTAGTGTTCCGACTAATTTCTTTCTTATTCCATATGAATTTATTCAATTGACTTCCCACAATACCAGCTTTGCTGATTCTGTTGTCTATTTCTATATTTAGTTTACCATCTTCAGTAAAAATTGTGTCTAAGTAGCTGAAATGTTTTACTTGTTCCACAGGTTCTCCATTCACAACACAGTTGACATTTTCAATGATTCTGCCTATTTTCATTGTCTTTGTCTTTTTATTGCTGACCCTCATACCATATCTATTACAACAGCTATTCAATTTAGTCAGAGAATCTTGCAGACTTGTAGCGGATTTATTTAGAAGTATAACATCATCCGCATAAAGCAAAGAGCAGACATTAACATCTCCAATTTTGATATCAGGTTCAATACCACATTCCTTCATAATGTGATCCATATAGATAATGAATAACAGAGGGGATAATGTACATCCTTGTCTCACACCAGATTTAACATTAAACCATCTTCCTGTACTTCCTTCAATTCTAACTGCTGACTCACAACTCAAATAAAGACTAAGTATTGCTTGATATAATGCCCCATTGACACCATATAACTGCAGCGTATTGAATAGCTTCTCTCTTTTTTTTGACTGCGCCATTAAAGATCGCGTAGAGGAATTATATGTCTTTCCCATACATGCAAGAGAAACATCCAGCTCAACACGGAAATACCTCTAAAATTTAATTCTAATTCAAACAACGTTTAAAATTATCAATCATAATACCGAGTTTGTGGTCGTTGCTTGAACTAGTTCAATCTTATTCCTCTCTGGCTATATTTTAACCCCCTCCCCAAGATCGTAAGTATGCTATTTTTCACGTGTACGTAGTCTAGATTCAGGAAGTGCTGTGGGCTAGAGCCAATTCCCTTGTCTATCTTGCTGACTTTCTCTTGCACTGATCTTTAAAAATGTATTTGTTTTTTTTTTGACTGTGCCATTAAAGATCGCGTAGAGGAATTATATGTCTTTCCCATACATGCAAGAGAAACATCCAGCTCAACACGGAAATACCTCTAAAATTTAATTCTAATTCAAACAACGTTTAAAACTTAATATCAGTCAGTCATGGTTTTTCTATCATCAGGACACACAGGTTCTATATTTTTATGAGACAGTGCACTGATAAGGCAGAATCAGGCAAGCTATTAACAAACAAAACAGTTTATTCGTTCTAAGTCAAGATAATTACAAAGATTAAATCTACACATATCAAAATATCTGTCTCTGATTAACTCAGCTAAGTAACAATGGAGACGAAGAAATGCACCTGTCTGGTTCTCCACTCAGTTAGATTAGCATTTTTTGCTTAAGTTTAACGACGAAGGCAATGTATATATATACTCATAACAATCACACAAGTGGATAGACTTATACAAATTCTAACTTGATTTTTAACTTTTGCTACAAACTTAATTAAGCATAACCAAACTTTACAATCAATTTCCCTTTCATCGCATAATGTTAGCAAATTTCTCTGAACTCTGTAATCAATTAGTTCACAATTAATTAGAAGTGAGGCTTTCCGACTTCACAAATGTTCTTGATGCTAACTAACTACGGGATCGACATTCTTAGCCTTAATTTTCACAACCTAGGAACGTTCTACAAAATTCTTACTTGCAACCTTGCCAACTAGTTCAGTACACAAGATCCTAGAGATCAACGAACACGTTCCTCTTCCTTCAAGTGAAAACCACACTCGGGCACTAGTTCACGGCAATGATGATACAGCACTCTCGGAGATTGTAAAGAAATTTCAAGGTGGGACTTCTGGAATAGACCGTCACTGCTTTTACGAACCTCCTATCATCTTCGGACTTCTGCTGACAGGATGTGACTCCCTCGTCCTTGGAATAGCTGGACACAGGAACCTCTTCAAAGCGAGAGCCAGGAACAGAGCCTTGGCCCCTTCGATTTCTCCCTTTTATCCTATTCTCCCGACCTTGGAACGGCCTCAGATTAAACTACCTGGATTTTCTTGGAGGGGGTTTCTCAGCCACTCTGCTGTCACCAAGTTCTGGCGGGAAAACCCGTAATTGTTGTTATTCGCGATTTTCACTAGCCTCGGGTCTATATGTCTAGTCTTGTCTGAGCTATTTCTCTGTTTGTACAATTTCAGTCGTTCTTAAATATTGAAACAATTTACTCTAATATTTTACCAGATATAAATACAGCAAGAAAATGAGTTAAATGTTAATTCAATTACAAGTATTTGGTATAATTTGTCATTTCCAAGTAAAATCGGTACAGAAAAATTTTGTTCTAATTTTTCTTCATACAAGATTTTAAACAAGTCTTAATAAGACCATACCTGGACCACTGTGTGCAGATTTGGTCTCCTGGGTTCAGAGGGAATAAAGAAGCTGGGGAAATAGTGCAAAGAATAAAGATCATATCAGAATTAAGGAATATAGATTACATTCTAAACAGAAGAGGGGAGTGATATGATAGAGGTCTAAACACTTCTGAATGGGTGTTATAGGATATTGTCTAATGAAAATTTTCATTATATGGAAGGTTGGAGAGAACACAAGGGAATCCATGGAAGTTTACAATTAAGAAAGGGGTAACAACCAGATTTTTTTCTCACCAAACCCCTTAAAGTGGTGAGTGCATCCAGTGTGAATGAGTTTAAGATAAGGTATGATAGCAGTGTGGGAGATGAATGGCCACCATCAATCATGCCCATAATTCCCTGGAAGTCTCAGATAATCATTATCATCAAATTCCTGATAAGTACCCTCAAGAGGTGTACAGGATATGACACTACTACTACACAAAAACTTTACATAATTACTAACTTCCTATCTACAATTTTCCTCCAAATCAGTCTGTTACTTGTCAAGACTTCAACATTATCAGATCTTATATTTCTATCGTCTAAGGCACTTTGTACCGTATCAATCCACCTATATCTTGGTCTTCCTCTGGGTCATTTTCCTGCCAACCTGGCAGGGAACACTTGTTTTGCTAATCTTAACTTGCAAATTCCATTTAAGTGACCATACCACCTGAGATTAGCTCAGCTAACGCATTCCTGGATGCTGACAATGTCAAGTTCTTTCCTAATATCCTCGTTTTTAATATGATATTGCCATTTATGCCATCTGTTCATGCCTCTATCTTTCTCAGGAGTCTCATATCAGTGGTCTATAATCTTTGGTCAAGTGTACTTCTGACCCAGCTATCAGATCCATAAGTTAAAACAGGTTTGAACACTGTCTTACATACAGCTGATTTAGTGTTCTGACTAATTTCTTCCTTATTTCATATGAATTTATTCAGTTGACTTCCTATCATACTAGCTTTGTTGATTTTGTTGTCTATTTCCATATTTAATTTACCATCTTCACTAAAAATCGTGCCTAAGTAGCTGAAACGTTTTACTTATTCCACATGTTCTCCATTCACAACACAGTTGATATTTTCAATGATTGTGCCTATTTTCATTGTCTTTTTATTGCTGCCATTCATACCATATCTATAACAACAGTTATTCAATTTAATCAGTGAATCTTGCAGACTTGTAGCGGATTTATTTAGAAGTATAACATCTTCCGCATAAAGAAAAGAACTGACATTAACATCTCCAATTTTGATATCATGTTTAATACCACTTTCCTTCATAATGTGATTCATATAGATAATGAATAACGTACATCCTTGACTAACACCAGATTTAACATTAAACCATCTTCCTATACTTCCTTCGATTCTAACTGCTAATTTACAACTCAAATAAAGACTAAGAATTGCTTGATATAATGACCCATTGACACCATATAACTGTAGCGTATTAAATAGCTTCTCTCTTGGAACCTTGTCATATGCCTTTTCCAAATCGACAAAACTTAAATACAAATCTTTGTGATATTCTCATGATTCCATGGGAATATAACATATATTCCATTATTTCTCCACTATTTGTCGTAAATTATGTTGGAGGTTTAATGGATTTTTTACAACACTCAAAAAGAATTAAAATAGAATTTAATACTTCCTATATTTCGTCCTAGTCACTAGGACATCTACGGGGATTACAAAAACAATTAATGTAACATGCACACAAACACTTACAATACTAAGCCCAACCACGTGGGTGACACTAAAGTCCTATCTAGGTGGAGCGCCCTCTAAGAGCGGTCGTAGGTGGCCTGGAATGTAAGGTGGGACCTCTGGTGATGAGTGTTTCCCAAATCTTCGGAAGCTTAATGCAACTGTATTTATTTAGATTTGGTTGGTTTCTGAGAATTGCTGCTGCTTTTAAGAAAAGTCTCTCTTTCTTGAATTTGCTGTGGTGGAGCATGGTGGTTTTCTTCCATGATACTCTGTGGGTGGTGTCCAACACATGGTCAGCCAAGCCTGAATGGCCATAGTTGTGATTAACGATGTACGACTTGTGTTCCTCCAGGTGGATGGATGCTGATCTGCCTGTCTGTCCAAAGTACGCAAGCTTACAAGAACAGGGTACTTTGTAAACTCCAGGCAGAGAGAGAGCGGAGGGAGCTGATCTTTCGTAGACCGGATAAGGGTAGCAAGTTTCCAGTAGAGCTTATATGCTGTGTGTAGGTTATACTTTTTTAGTATCTTGGCTATTTTTTCCGAAGGTGAGGGTGGGGACCCATGGCAGTTCCCTCTATCTGCTTGTAGATTTTGTTCTTCCAAGAGAAATACCCTGAGTTGATGGAAAAGGAAAAGAGAGATCTAAGATGTTCTAAGATGATCTAGCATCTTAGATCTCTTTTCCTTTGCTATTAACTCTGGGTATTTGTTTTGGAAGAACAAAATCTACAAGTAGATAGAGGGAACCGGCATGGGTTCCCCCCCTCTCAATCCCCCTTGCCAATTTCTATAAGGAAGATTTCGAAAAACGAGCCTTAGACTCAGCCCCACTCAAACCGTCTATCTGGCTAAGATATGTAGATGATGTGTTCTCTATTTGGCCTCATGGCCCAGACACATTAGACTCCTTCCTCAGTCATCTCAATAGCCTACATCCAAGAATCCAGTTTAGTATGGAAAAGGAAAAGAACAATTGTTTACCCTTCCTAGACACCTTAGTCACACGCCTGCCTAATGATACACTTGCCTTCACTGTATACAGAAAACCCACACACACAGGCAGATACATTCACAAACTCTCCCACAACCACCCCTCACAACAATATGGCATCATTAAAACTCTTACCAAGAGAGCCCACAATCTTTGTTCCAGTGGAACCACCCTCACTACTGAGCTTAACCACATACACAGAACTTTCCTCTCCAATGGCTATAGCGATCACAGTATCAAAAAAATAATCAATTTCGTCAATAAGATTTTAAAAATGCCATCACCATACCCTACATCCATGGCACTTCAGAAAAAATAGCCAAGATACTAAAAAAGTATAACCTACACACAGCATATAAGCCCTACCGCAAACTTGCTACCCTTATCCGGTCTACGAAAGATCAGCTCCCTCCTCTCTCTCTGCCTGGAGTTTACAAAGTACCCTGTTCCTGTAAGCTTGCATACTTTGGACAGACAGACAGGCAGATCAGCATCCATCCGCCTGGAGGAACACAAGTCGTACATCGTTAAACACAACTATGGCCATTCAGGCTTGGCTGACCACGTGTTGGACACCACCCACAGAGTATCATGGAAGAAAACCACCATGCTCCACCACAGCAAATTCAAGAAAGAGAGACTTTTCTCAGAAGCAGCAGCAGCTCTCAGAAACCAACCAAATCTAAATAAATACGGTTGCATTAAGCTTCCGAAGATTTGGGAAACACTCTTCACCAGAGGTCCCACCTTACATTCCAGGCCACCTATGACCGCCCTTAGAGGGCGCTCCACCTAGATAGGACTTTAGTGTCACCCATGTGGTTGGGTTTAGTATTGTAAGTTTTTGTGTGCATGTTACATTAATTGTTTTTGTAATCACCATAGATGTCCTAGTGACTAGGACGAAATATAGGAAGTATTAAATTCTATTTCAATTCTTTTTGAGTGTTGTAAAAAATCCATTAAACCTCCAACATAATGTTCTCACAGCACTTAAGCCTTTACACAAGTATTTGTCGTAAAGTGAGGATCTGATCCTGACAGTCTCTATTTGAACTGAATCCAGCTTGTTCTTCATCAAGCTTTTCTTCCACAATTCTTCTCAACTATTTCTCAAGTATACTTGTATATATCTTACCAGGAACACTCAGTAGGGAAATATCTCTGAAATTCTCACATTCAGTTTAATTTTCCTTTTTATATATGGGTACTATGAGAGCTTTACTCTACTCCAATCATCGGGAATTTGTCCTTCTGTCCAGGAATTCTGAACTATGTAGTGCAGCCACTGGAAGACGTTTATACCACCATATTTCAGCATTTCTGGTCGAATATCATCTACTCCTGCAACCTTTCCACATTTCAAGCCTTTGATGGCTTTCTCTACTTCAAGAATGGATATGTATTGCTGACTGCATGCTTGGTCAGTGTTTTTTTATCAGTGTGCCATCATTGCTTGTTTCATTTAGAAATTTTTCGAAGTAATTACTCCATATTTCAAGCATATCTTTTTCTCCTGTTTTCGTGTTACCTTTATCATCTGTAACTCCTTTTACAGCACTCTTTCCTCCATTTCTAAGTTTTTTCAACAACCTCCAGAATATCTTACAGCCTTCTTGATATTTATTTCCTATGCTCCTGCCAAAGTCCTCCCATGACTTTTCTTTAGCTAGTTTTACACAGTGTTTAACTTTCTTGCATTTGTCTCTGTATTCTCTAAGAGCACAAGCTGACTTATTTGCCAGGAACGTTTGATATGCTTTCTTCTTTTCTTTCACTGCCTCTTTAACTTCCTGTGTCCACCATCATCATCATCAAATTCCTGACATGTGCCCTGAAGGGTGTACAGGATATGATAGTACTACATGAAAAATTTACATCATTACTAACTTCCTATCTACAATTTTCATCCAAATCAGTCTGTTACTTGTCAAGACTCCAACATTATCAGATCTTATATTTCTATCATCTAATGCACTTTGTGCCGTATCAATCCACCTATATCTTGGTCTTTCTCTGGGTCGTTTTTCTGCCAACCTGGAAGAGAACACTTGTTTTGCTAATCTTTCTTCGCCCATTCTGTTTAAATGACCATACCACCTGAGATTAGCTCTGCTGACGCATTCCTGGATGCTGATAATGTCAAGTTCTTTCCTAATATCCCGTTTTTAATATGATATTGCCATTGATGCCATCTGTTCATGCCTCTAATCTTTCTCAGGACTCTCATATCTGCGGTCTCTACTCTTTGGTCAAGTGTTTTACTTCTGAACCAGCTCTGAGATCCATAAGTTAAAACTGGTTTGAACACTGCCTTGTATACAGATAATTTAGTGTTCCGACTAATTTCTCTCTTATTCCATATGAATTTATTCAACTGACTGTCTACGATACCAGCTTTGTTGATTCTGTTGTCTATTTCCATATTTAATTTACTATCTTCAGTAAAAATCGTGCCTAAGTAGCTGAAATGTTTTACTTGTTACAAGGTTCTCTGTTCACAACACAGTTGACATTTTTAATGATTCTACCTGTTTTCATTGTCTTTGTCTTTTTAATGCTAACCTTCATACCATATCTATTACAACAGTTATTCAATTTAGTCAGGGAATCTTAAAAACTTGTAGTGGATTTATTTAGAAGTATAACATCGTCCGCATAAAGCAAAGAGCTGACATTAACATCTCCAATTCTGATATCATGTTTAATACCACTTTCCCTCATAATGTGATCCATATAGCTAATGAATAACAGAGGGGTTAATGTACAAACTTGTCTCAGATTAGATTTAACATTAAACCATCTTCCTGTACTTCCTTCAATTCTAACTGCTGACTTACAACTCAAATAAAGACTAAGTATTGCTTGATATAATGCCCTATTGACACCATATAACTGTAGTGTATCGAATAGCTTCTCTCTTGGCACCTTGTCTTATGCCTTTTCCAGATCGACAAAACTTAAATACAGATCTCTGTTATATTCGCATGCTTTCTGAACCATTTGTAATAAAGTGAAGATCTGATCCTGACAGCCTCTATTTGGCATGAATCTGGTTTGTTCTTCACCAAGCTTTTCTTTCACAATTCTTATCAACCGTTTCTCAATTATACTTGCATAGATCTTGCCAGGAACACTCAATAGGGAAATACCTCTGTAATTCTCACATTCAGTTCTATTTCCCTTTTTATATATGGACTATTAGAGATCTACTCCAATCATCAGGAATTCGTCCCTCTGTCCAGGCTTTCTGAACTATGCAGTGCAGCTACTGTAAGACTTTTATACCACCATACTTCAGCATTTCTGGTCGAATATCATCTACTCCTGCTGCCTTTCCACATTTCAAGCCTTTGATGGCTTTTTCTACTTGAAGTATGGATATGTATTCCTGACTGCATGCTCACTGCTTGTTTCAATTAACAATTTTTGCAAAGTAATTACTCCATACTTCTAGGATATCTTTTTCTCCTTTTTTCATGTCACCTTTATCATCTGTAACTCCTTTTACAGCACTCATTCCTCCATTTCTAAGCTTCTTCAACAACCTCCAGAATATCTTACCACCTACTTGATATTTATTTTTCATTTATGTTCTTTCCAAAGTCCTCCCATGACTTTTGTTCAGCTATTTTTACACAATGTTTTGCTTTCTTACATTTGTCTCTGTATTCTCTAAGAGCAAAAACTGACTTATTTGCCAGGAACTTTTGATAGGCATTTTTCTTTTCCTTCACTGCCTCTTTAACTTCCTGTGTCCACCAAGGAGTTCTGATTTTTCTATCCTTGCAGACAACCTCACTACATGCCTCTCTGGCTGAATCAATCAGGGTTTTCTTCAAGGCTTGCCACTGAATCTCCAAGGTTTGGTTCCTGTTCTCAAACTCTTTCATTTTTTCTTCAATAATCTTTGTGTATTTTAGTCTACAGTTCACATCTGAGAGCTGCTCAACTTTTATTCGCTTTAAAATTTTCTTATATGTTATTCTTTTCAATATGAAA
This sequence comes from Typopeltis vanoorti, assembly GCF_054136105.1. Lineage (NCBI taxonomy): Eukaryota > Metazoa > Arthropoda > Arachnida > Uropygi > Thelyphonidae > Typopeltis > Typopeltis vanoorti. Next base: position 140,608,452 of record NC_143556.1, read on the forward strand.
TTCAATTTTATCCTGCTCAAGACTAAATAGTGATCGCTTCCAATTTCACATCCTCTGTACACTCTGGTGTCCTGCACCAGGGAGAAGACATCACTATCAACAACAACATTGTCAATGAGACTTTTCTTATTCCTTGTCTCTTCTCTCCATGTGAATTTGTGCACATTTTTATGTTGGAACATGGTGTTAGTAATAACCAGTCCATGTCCTGAGCAGAAATCCAACAGATATTTGCCATTATTATTAGCTTTGCTCTTTTCTCCAAATTTTCCCAAAATATATTTGTATGTCTGACAATCACTTCCTATTCTGCTATTTAGATCCCCAACAAGGACCAACTTTTCATTTTTCAATGTGTGAGTTGCTTTTTCTAAAGACTCAAAAAATTCCTCCACTTCTACCTTAGTAGAACCTTCTGTAGGACCATAGGCACAAATAAGTCTCATTGTCCAATTCCCCATTCTGATATTAGCCCACATCACTCTACTTGAGACTGCCTGCCATTCAAGAAGATTAGCCTCGTATTTTGTGTTGAATACTATGGTTACTCCTTCTTTTCCTTGATTGTCATTTCCTGAATATAACATTTTGTATTTATTGTTCAGAAAGATCTCAGTAGTTTTTGTCTTTTTTGTTTCAGTCACCCGTATTATGTTGATCTGATACTTATCTAATTCCTCAGGTAGCTCCATTTCTTTGCTATTCAGGCTTCTTATGTTGATAGTACCGATCTTTAACTTTGTGAACTGGGGGAGAGTGCCTGTATCACTGGAAGTGGTAGCATTCCTACTCCAAGAAACGTTTTGCTCTCAATGTAAAACAGGCATTTCTGAGAAATAAATACACAACTAGCAGCAATAACAATATAAAAGGATTGACTCTCTGTACTGACAAATGGTTTATAAAAATCAACTTAGCTGGTCATAAAGAAAAAAACATATACAGGGTGTTCGGGATAAATTTGACAGTTTCGTAAGGAAAAAGAAAATCTTCTTTGTATCTATTAAATTTAATGAATTGACAAAAAAACATTACAGGCAGAGTTAATTACAATACTATCAACAAGATTTACTCAAAATAACCACCATTAGCATCGATCACAGCTTCAATTCTGCTTCGGAACCTCGAACAAGCTGATGCTACAGTCTCCCTGGGAAGGGCCGCAAAAACTGTTTTAATTTTATCCATTAACTGGGCTTTTGTATTACTGGAAGTGCGATTGGTGTCTTTTTCAACTGCGCCCCATACAAAATAATCCATGCTGTTAAGGTCTGGGGAGTTTGGAGGCCAAACATTTGGACTGGTGAAGTCGTAGAAATTTTCAGACAACCATTTTTGACTTTTCCCAGAGGTGTGGCAAGGGGCCGAATCCTGCTGCCATACATACGGCCTACCATTGCCTACCCTTGTTATCCAGGGCTTGACTACAGTTAGCAACTCCACGAACAAAGCCCGAATTCCAATGCCAGGGTTCTTCAACACCTGTTCCTGCAGATTTGCGAAGAATTCTGCTGTACGAACGCAATCAGATCGTCTGCTAGGGATCTTTCTTCTTGCTACATCCTCGTAGTCACCATTGCAAGTCTCTAGTTCATGCCCGATTGTTTTTACTGTATTCAGGGAGCATTGGGCAGCAGTCGTAATATCCTTATTTTGATGGCGGGCACGAATCATCATGATACAAGTTATTCTCTTCCATGATTCAGGTGGGTTCCAGCTATCCATCCTTTCTGACATCTTGTATGTGAATGAAGAAGGGTCCAAACTTTTAAATGAAGAGAAGTGTGTGTTAATACATGCAACTTACGGAAAAATATAATTAATTATAAATATGTCAAATTTATCCCGAACACCCTGTATATACTTAGTAAGTTAATGGTTGGTGAGATAAAATTATTAAATGAATTTTCTATATCGAAGTTACATCTATATAGAAACAACGCTGATCTATTAAATTTTCAAGTTACATGAAATAGTAGAAATAAATTAATAAAGCTGGAATAGCCTACTGTGCTTATCATTGTTATTTACCAACATAAACAATATAATCAAATCTTACTATAGCAACTATATCAACTTACCTGGTCATAAACAAAAAAGCTTATATATACTTAATAAGTTAATGGTTGATGAGATAAAATTATTAAATGAATTTTCTATATCGAAGTTACATCTATATAGAAACAACGCTGAACTATTAAATTTTCAAGTTACATGAAATAGTAGAAATAAATAAATAAAGCTGAAATAGCCTACTGTACATAGAAAGATTAAATATTTATACAATATTCATTTCACATATACCTACCTGTTCAGGCAATACATGACAAAAATTTGATATCTTTTCCTTCACACTCTCTGTGATACGCTGCTCACTTCGGCATACAATCTGTGAATGAAACATGTCTAAATATTACACGATAATTAATTATGATTCCAAAGAATTAAGAATTAAGAATTAACAAATCTTACATTCACAAATAACAGTTATTTACCAACATAAACAATATAATCAAATCTTACTATAGCAATCACCATTGCAGCAAACTAATTTTAGCTATTTAAAAAAAAAAAAAAAGCTAAAAATATATGGGCAGTACCCACTATAACAAAATAGTTGTGTAGCTCTTGGGTTTATTATAGTGAGAGCAACTTTTACATATTTAAAAGTTTCTCTCACCATTTAAAAGGTCTTATAAAAGTTACTTTCTTTAAATTTATTTTCTCAGTATAAGAATGATTATGTTTATGTTACATCCTTTATAAAAATAATTTCAAAAAATAAATAAAACAATTGTCAAAACTGAAGTAGTTGATTAACTTGCAGTTAACATATATTTTGACAATTAAGCAACATCCAACTCCAAACAATGAATAAAAGGCAATGCACATAATCAACAAAATTATATTATCACTGAGCATTGATGAGAGTCAGCTTTGGGACCTGGTATCTAGGGAAAATCCAAAGTTGAGTTTACAGAATAGGTATACAATTTAGTCACATAAGCATATTCAGTTTTCTTTAGTCAACATGTGAATTAAATATTGGAGTAGATTACATATAACCTATATTCCTACAGAAGGTTCTCATAAGGAAGATGTAGAAGAATTTTCGAGTCACTACAGCAGACAGTTGACATTAACAAAACAGAAAAAGTGTTATTCATGGAAATCTAAATAGGAGTAGAAAGTGAATCCCACGAGGAATATAGACATGGTTTGGGAAAGTTTGGAGAAAAGTGCAAGGATAATAATGGTACGTATTTTGCTAGATTTCTGCACAGCATATGGACAAGACATTAATAACACTATATTCTAACATAAAGATGTGCACAAGTTTACATGGAGAGAAGACACAAGGAATAAGAAAAGTCTCAATGACTATGTTATTGTCGATAGTGATATTTTCTCCCTGGTGCAGGCCACCAGAGTGTACAGAGGATTTGAAATTGGAAGTGATCACTATTTAGTCTTGAGCAGGATAAAATTGAATTTCATATTGAAAAGAATAACATGTAAGAAAGTTTCAAAGCGATTAAAAGTTGAGCAGCTCTCAGATTGAATTGTAGACTAAAATACACAAACATTATTCAAGAAAAAATGAGAGTTTGAGAACAGGAACCAAATGTTGGAGATTTAGTGGCAAGCCTTGAAGAAAACTCTGATTGATTCAGACAGAGAGACATGTGGTGAGGATGTCTGCAAGGATAGAAAAATCAGAACTCCATGGTGGACACAGGAAGTTAAAGAGGCAGTGAAGAAAAAGAAGAAACCATATCAAAAGTTCCTGGCAATTAAGTCAGCTTTTGCTCTTAGAGAATATAGACACAAATGTAAGAAAGCTAAACACTGTGTAAAACTAGCTAAGTCATGGAAGGACTTTGGCAAGAACATTGAAAATAAATATCAAGAAGGTCGCAAAATATTCTGGAGGTTGTTGAAGAAGAGAAGTGGAGGAAAGAGTGCTGTAAAAGGAGTTAGAGATGATAAAGGTGACATGAAAGCGGGAGATAAAGATATCCTTGAAGTATGGAGTAATTACTTCGAAAAATTGCTAAATGAAACAAGCAGTGATAGCACAGTGGTAAAAAATCAACAGGCATACAATCAGGAATACATATCCATACCTAAAGTAGAAAAAGCCATCAAAGGCTTGAAATGTGGAAAGGCATCAGGAGTAGGTGATATTCGACCAGAAATGCTGAAGTATGGTGGTATATAAGTCTTACAGTGGCTGCACTGCATAGTTCAGAAGGCTTGGACAGAGGGACAAATTCCCGATGATTGGAGTAGAGCTCTCGTAGTACCCTTATATAAAAAGGGAAATTAAACTGAATGTGAGAATTACGGAGGTATTTCCCTACTGATTGTTCCTGGTAAGATTTATGAAGTATATTTGAGAAAGAAATGCTTGGTGAAAGACAAGCTGGATTCAGGCCAAATAGAGGCTGTCAGGATCAGATTTTCACTTTAAGACAAATAGTTCAGAAAGCATGGGAATATAACAAAGTTCTGTATTCAAGTTTTGGTGATCTGGAAAAGGCATATGACAACGTGCCAAGAGAGAAGTTATTCAATACGCTACAGTTATATGGTGTCAATGGGGCATTATATCAAGCAATACTTTGTTTTTATTTGAGTTGGAAGTCAGCAGTTAGATTTGAAGGAAGTATAGCAAGATGGTTTAATGTTAAATCCGGTGTGAGACATGGATGTACATTATCTATATGGATTATATTATGAAAGAAAGTGGTATTAAACATGATATCAAAATTGGAGATGTTAATGTCAGCTCTTTGCTTTATGCGGACGATGTTATACTTCTAAATAAATCTGCTACAAGTCTGCAAGATTTCCTGACTAAATTGAATAACTGTTGTAATAGATATGGTATGAAAGTCAGCAATAAAAAGACAAAGACAATGAAAATAGGCAGAATCGTTGAAAATGTCAACTGCGCTGTGAATGGAGAACCTTGTAACAAGTAAAACATTTCAGCTACTTAGGCACAATTTTTACTGAAGATGGTAAATTAAATATGGAAATAGACAACAGAATCAACAAAGCTGGTATGGTAGGAAATCAATTGAATAAATTCATATGGAATAAGAGAGAAATTAGTCGGAACACTAAATTAGCTGTATACAAGACAGTGTTCAAACCAGTTTTAACTTATGGATCTGAGAGCTGGGTCAGGAGTAAAACACTTGACCAAAGACTAGAGACCAAAGACATGATTTATTAGGAAAGAACTTGACATTGTCAGCTTCCAGGAATGTGTTAGCAGAGCTAATCTCAGGTGGTATGGTCACTTAAACAGAATGGGCGAGGAAAGATTAGCAAAACAAGTGTTCTCTGCCAGGTTGGCAGCAAAACGACCCAGAAGAAGACCAAGATATAGGTGGATTGATATGGCACAAAGTGCCTTAGATGATAGAAATATAAGATCTGATAATGTTGGGGTCTTGACAAGTAACAGACTGATTTGGAGGAAAGTTGTAGATAGGAAGTTAGTAATGATGTAAATTTTTCATGTAGTACTATTATAACCTGTACACCCCTTGAGGGTACATGGTAGGAATTTGATGATGATGATTGTTTCCAAGTTCATAACAAGTCTAAATCTCTTCCCTTTCTCATTTAACAGTTTCAGTGTTTTTTGTAGTTCTGTTTCGTTTTCTTCAATAATAACAATGTCATCTGCGAATCTCAGAATATTAATTCTCATTCCGTGCACAGATATTTCTTTTGCATCTTCCTTCAGTTTGTCCATTGCTCTTTCTAAATGCTTGGTGATATTGGGTCCCCCATCTAGTACCTCTGCTTTTTCTCAACCATTTCCCCAAATCATCACCTATTCTAACTGCTGCAACTGCATTCTGATAAACATCTTTTAATTAGCTATTATTTTTTTATCAATTCCATAAGATTCCAGAACTGCTAATGTGACTTTCTGGTCAATACTGTCATATGCTTTCTGAAAATCAACAAAGCAAGTATATATGTTTTTGTTTTTTCTCCTAGCTTTCTCTGCTATTAACCTCATTGTCAAAATCTGTTGAATTGCAGTTCTATCCTTCCTAATCCTGCTTGCTTGTCTGAAAGGTATGCTTCCAATTGTGTTCTCAATCTTTCTTTCAATATCATCACTTTACCATGGTGTCTTGTCAAGGCAAATTGTTCTATAATTTTTACATTCTAGCTTATTTCCTTTCTTGTATAATGTCATTAATATTGATTTTATCCAATCCTCTGGCATTTTCCCTTCTTTCCATACCATATTACATAGTTGGTGCATTTCTATAACCATACTTTCACCACCATATTTAATCATTTCTCCAGTGTTGTTATCATTACTAGGACTCTTGTTGTGTTTTAGCCATCCTATTGCTTTTTCTACCTCTCCTCTTAATATGTCCATATCATGCTCATTACCTGGTGGTGATATCTGCTTCAATTCTTCAGTCAGTTTCCCAACGTTATCTGAATCTAGTTTTTCTTCATAATACTCACTACAGTATCTTGTCCACCGGTGTACAAATTTTTTTTTATTCATCAATACTTTGCCTTTTTCATCTTTAATTGTGGTCTGTTTTGGTTGCCACTTTCTATTAATGGTGCTGATCATTTTGTATACCTCCCTTGTTTTAGGCTCTCCATAGTACTTTTCTATATTGTTGCATTGGGTGTCTAACCATTTCATCTTATCCATTCTGACTGCTTTTTTTACCTCAATACACTTTCTTCTATATTGCTCCTCTATTTGTTCTGATGTATCCCTTGTTATCTTTAACATTCTTTTCTCCTGTACTAACTTCAGTGTTTCTTGTCTAATCCATTTCTTCTTGATCTTCTCTTCTATTGGTACTGTTTCTTCAACTGCATCTTCTATCTCCTTCATCTTTTCACTCTTAGATTCGAGTTTTTTTCTTTCTCCACACTTTTTAAGTTTCTCCTCTAACACTATTCTGTACCGTCTTCCTATTTCTGCTTCACTTATTCTTGCTGTATCTCTTCTATTCTGATGTTGGGGTATATATTTCTTTTTTAATTTCAACTTGATGTTTGCAATCACTAAACTATGGTCCGAGTCTATATCTGCTCCTTGAAAAGTTCGACTCTGCTGTACTGATATTATCCATCTTCTTTTAATCATAATCACATTCTTGGTTTTCCCATCAATTGATCACCACGTTCATTTCCTACACTCCTTTTGTTGGAATCTTGTGTTACAGATCATCATCTCGTGGTCCATAGCAAATTCTAACAATTAAAAACTTAGGTTGAAAAAAATAAAGATTTGAATTTAAATTTAAAAAAAATTTTTAAATTCTTTCCATTACTTTTATATTATAGTATTTACTTCTGTAATTCCATGAAATATTCTCCAGATTTAACTTATACAGTCAACTCTACTACAGTAAACTCACAAGGACTAAAAGAATAGTTGAAATTTATGAAGTGTGCTCCATATTTCACTTATATGTAGCTAGAGTTCATACAGTGAACTCTAGCTACAAGAAACTCATTGACACTAAAAGGTAAGTTATAGTGAAATTCTTTCAGAATAGCACTGATATGTGTGGTCTGACCAAGATGCATTTGGTTAGTGAAGTGGTAGTATATCTGCTCTTGTTGGGCTAAAATTGCTGCAACCATTGATGTTTATGAATGCCTTTAGGTAGTAGATGAATTTCATCACTTGGTGTGAGGCCACCACCTGGATTACTGGAGGCTTGAAATGGCTGGAAAAAATGTTTCCATTCTTGGTCTTTAAGGGAGTGCTTCCAGATTATCTAATGCTTAGTCCACCCAAGGTACTAATGTATGATAGGTTGTAAACCTTTCAAGGATGAGGTTTTAAAACAAAGACTTTTTGGTACTTTATTATGAATATTTGCTATAGTGAGAGTCAAATGAGCAGAAGATTATTTTGTGTAATTAAAAATTTTCAAAACTAGATTTTAAAACTTACCAAGTCTGGTGATAATCCCAACAACCTCAGCTCTCGTACACTGGCTTGAGTAGGTTTTGTTTTTTGTTCACCAGTGGCTCTAGGCTTTGGAAATAACAAATTAACAATACATTTACATTATATAATAAATGAATGTGTGTTATTATATATAGTGAAACATTTTAAAACTTTTATCGCAAATAAGACTGCATGAAAAATAAGCATAAAGAAAAGTTTTCTGCAAAACCAGATTATTATCCCAAAGAGACTCAAAAATTGAAGAGGCAGTTAAAAAAAGGCCACACCAAAGAATAAAATAAAATTGAATATAAGAATTAAAGAGGATTTTTTCAGTTGCAGATGAGAAATTCACTGCAACAACTTAGGAAGAAAAAGTGAGCTCTACACCAAATATCACATGATTTCTAAACTTTAGGAAATAGCATATTAATAAATTATATATTCATAATAATTGTAAGAAATTGCATTAAGAATTTATAGCATTTAATAATATACAACTATTTAAACTGCAATGGACTTGTTTTTCATCAGAAAATTGTTTCATAGTTTGCAAACCGCTGAAGTTTTTCCTATCATAACTGACTACATTATAAAGTCTCACAGCTTGAAAAATAGAGGTTGTCAAGACCATATTTTTATTTATTATTATTTTAAAACCTCCATGGAGTTACTATACTAACTCATCTCAGATATCTTTCCATTCTGCACACAACAATATCCATCATACCTTGCAATAAATTCTCTCAATGGGAAAGTAACAGACACTACATCAGAATGTAGTATCTATTACTTTCCCAATTTTGTACAGTCAGAAGTTTTTGACTGTGTTCAAGATGTGAAATTGTAGGAGGAAAAGAATGTAATGGATTTTTCTCAACACATTATAGGTTGATAACTACAGAGAGCAAGAAATGATAAGAATAGGTGTTGGATTACCTCAGCTTCATGTAGGCAAGGGAGTTTGCCAGAAATGCCTACTTTTTCCTCAATTGTTAAAACTAATTTTAAAACTTACCAAGTCTGGTGATAATCCCAACAACCTCAGCTCTCATACACTGGCTTCAGTAGGTTTTGTTTGAGAATGCCAATGCTTCCTGCCAAGACAACTGCTATGCTGAGCCATAGCAGTTGTCTTATCCAGTGCTATACATCATGTCTGTATAGCACTGGATGAGCTTAAGATAGGACAGGTGGTAAATAGGTCAGCAGTCTGAGATAAACTAATGATACAGTACTCCACTGTAATGACAAGAAAGAGCTAGAATGAATCGTCGATAGAATTAAAGAGATCAGCAAGAAGTGAGGGCACATTCAGCCCTAATAAAATGAAATTATGGTTGAAGGTTGGCTGGTTTATAGATTATTGGACCAAGAACAACAAAGTTCACACTTGCCATAGCAAAGGTTAAAGCTGTACATAAGGTCAAAGGTTACAGGAATATATAAATAGCCAAAGATAAATTAGTAAATAATATGTATGTACAAAAATTAAGTTAAACAATGCAGTATCTACATATAAATAAAATTAGTCAAATGTGTTTGTACACATTACTTCTTTGTAAAAGTTAAAAGCATCATGCAATCTGTCTGAGTCTGATAACATATGTGTATGTAGCTTGGGTAGATAGGTAAAAATTTCATTGCTCTCTTGTGTAAAGTGTTGGCACTCCACCAGAATATGACAAATAGTAAGACTTGTGTTGCATTTTTCACACACAGGTGGGTCATCGGCCCTCAGTAAATAAGAATGTATAAGATGACTATGATCTATGCAGAGCCAAGCAAAAACAACTTCCTCTTTCTACATCAACGAGAATGCCAATGCTTTTGCCAAGACAACTGCCATTGGGCAATTAACTCTGATCTTATAAGTGTCTGTATATGGTACATTAAACAGTACATTGAAAAAATATGAGCTAATCTAGCAACTGAATCTGTGGTCTCGTTTCCCTTAGTTCCAATGTGGCTGGGAATCCAGTACAACCAATAATTTAAAAATGCCAAGAAATTATATTCTTGGTTTCATCCTTTATCCAAGTGTAAGCAAATAAAGTTTGCACATGAAGTAACTTCACGACTGGGCCACTTGTATATAGAGGTTGATGACTTCACATCAATTGCCTTAGTATCCCATAATGCAATGCACACATCACCATCATGCTGTGAATTATGGAAAGGGCCACTACCCAGACTGGTTTTTGACCTTTATTGAGGTCTCATTAGCGGGATCCAGACCTAGAAGTGATACCAAGGTTGAAGTTATGTAGAGGCCATATTTCCATATACAAGTAGTCAAAAGGTGTCACACCTTATTAGTAAAATACTCTGGATTAGAGATAGATGTTGAAAGTTATATACTTATATACAGAGGCTGATGACTTCACATCAGTTGCCTTAATATCCCATAATGTAACACACACACATATCCTTACTAATCCAGAGTATTTTAGTAATGAGGTGCGACACCTTCTGACCACAGAAGATGATGGTAGATGTTTTATCACTGCTCAGCGGCCTGGTTGGCCGAGCAGTTAGCATATCTGCTCTCCAGCCAAAAGGTTGAGGGTTGAATCCTGCCGTGGGCATGAATGTTTGTGATTGTCTGTAAAAATACTAGTGGTGGTGGGCAGTAGATGGTGTTGGTGTAGACGATAATGGTAGTTGCGGTTCTTTGTAGTTGATAGATTGGTGTGGACACAGAGAGCTGTAGAGCAGGTTCCCTCCCTCAATGAGTCTTTGGACTCCATGGAGGGATCACGTAATAATAATAATAAAAATAATGGATGTCATCAGGCCCTACTGCAGTAGGTTAAAACAATAAAAGAGCTGTTTTTTTTAGTTCCTCCTTAACAAAGAGAAACAAAGGCCCACTGGTAGCCTTTGTTTTTCTTGATGCTCTTTCAATATAAATGGGCCTTTGTTTCTTTTTGTTAAGGAGGAACTAAAAAAAACAGCTCTTTTATTGATTCTGGCAAAATTTTCTCCCAGAATGACTGCAATAGCTTTGGAATCAGCAACAACACATCCATTATGGTCTAAGATAGACAAACAGCATGTTGCACTGGTCATTTGATTAACTGAAAAGGTAAATTGGATTCAAGATTGTCTTTGATTCTCTGATGTGTCACATAATGTGCTTTGGCCAGAGCATGCTTAAAAAGCTATAAGTATGATGTGGTGAGATATCTACAAAATATACTCCATGGGTTGATCTTTTTTGGCTGCCTGGCATTCTGGGTTCCACTAAGGCTTTGGATAGAGCAGAAATCAAGATGATGTCCATGAGATGGAGGCTGTTGCTGCCTGGAAAATGCAGTCTGTTATATACTTGACTGCATCAATGATAGGTATTTCATTGACTATATCAGTATTAAATTTTGCAAGATGGGAAAAAGTATTCCAGCCTAATCCATTTTCCATATGGGTAAGCAAACATGGTTCCAGTGAAGGCATTGTGCAAAGAACAGGAAAGTGATTGCTTCCATATATGTTCTACTAAATCACTTAAAGAATTGACAATGTAGATAAGAATATAAATTAAATTACACTTTAATAAATATTTCCAATATTTCGGCAACATCACTTTGCCATCTTCAAAAGGAACTTACAAAAAAAGGCACGTGCACGTAGGCACTACAACACAGTAATTGAGAATGAAGTGATGAAGCTATTGTTCTCCTAAAAGTCCTGATGGAGCCCCCTAACGGGCTATGTAGGTATTCTTGGCCATTGGGCTGAAGGTTTGCTGATGTAAGCCTCCCAAATTTGGGGCAGTCTCATGCAACCAAATTTGTTGAGGTTTGGAGAGTTTCTTAGGGCTGAGGCTGATTCCATGAATAGTCTTTCGAATTTAAACGTGCTACGGTGTATTATTGTAGCTTCCTTCCACCGTATTCTGTGGCGTGTATCCAGAGCATGGTCTGCAAGACCAGAGTGGCTGTACTTGTGAAACTGAATGTAGTCCTTGTGTTCAGAAATTCTGATATTCGCTGTCCTGCCTGTTTGGCCAAAGTAAGGCCAAACAGGCTTTACTTTCTTATCTATGTTGTCAATTACTTAAGTGATTTAGTAATGCATAACCAACGTATAAGCTTGTCTACGAGAATTTCCATATATGGTCACTTCGACATCCCATAATAGAAGTGAAAGAATAGAAGGGGAGCAGATTGTAAGATCGATTTGCAGAATATGAGCAGGTAGGCATATGGAAGTAAGTATTGAGTCTATTATTCAAAAGGAGAGGTCATCATTGTCAAGGATTATTCACTGATGTGAATGTCTATTTCTGTTTACACTGCCCCATGGAGTATTATAACCATTAAATTCATCCATAAGAAGTATGGGTTCAGGTAGTGGCAAGATAAGGTTATCAAGATCGATTTCATTTAACTCAGTGGTAAATAAACTAAACCTGCTGCAATAAGAAATCCCAACACCTTAGACAGGATATGAACCAAGGCCATTATTTAAACTGAGTAAACCATGGAAACTCCTCATGAACATTGCATGTACTTAATATCCCAAACAATTCAATTTTGGCCAACTGATGCATTTTTGATTATGCCATTCTCTCCTTCATCCAACATGAAATATTATAACCTTAAGACTCATCGTAGAAGACCCATACTATCAACACAATACATATCATACCTCTCCTTGAAACCATTCACAGAACTATTAACATGATCTTGACTGCTATTTTGTTCTAAATCTAGCATGTTCATTACCCTCTTTTTTTCCTCATTGAATTTTCTTAGCTTTTTTTTTTTTTCAATTTCAAGTATTCTTGTATACCTTTTTTTCTAGAATATTTACAAAATTCTTTTATACTTTCACATTTAGTTACATTTAGCTTTTATATATTAGCACAATGAGAAATGAAGAGATATAAAAGAAAATAAAGGAGAAACACAAAATCACTTTTAAATAAAGCTGTTGGTTTTCTTAAATACTAAAGGAAAGTTTCAAAAAAAAAAAAAAACGAAAAAAAAAAAAGAAATGTAAAATACAAACACATCCAACTCACCTGTGGTACTAAACTAACATGAACACAGCAAAAATTCTCCCGTTTTACCCTGAACTGGAACTGTCTAAAGGCCTCAACAAATGGCATACCTTCTATATCTCCAATTGTTCCACCCAACTATTAAATATATAGTGAAGTACATATTTGTGAATATGTTAAATGAATAACAAGACACTTTAAAAGTAAAGATCTACTTAACATTACAGAAAATCTGATCTTTACAGTTAAATTTTAAAAATCCAATTTCAAGAATATCAGAATACTGAAACAAATATCAATCTAAACATTAAAAAAAGATTTTCCATAGCACTGCTATACAATTAGAAACGCCACCATGCAAAATGTCATCACTAATGATTTAGTGATTATGTAAATAGGTCTGGATTTCACTATGTTGTGAGAATGAAAGTGCTTCCTCAATTACAGTCATGGTGAGGAATTAGAAAGTCAAAACAAAAATACTTATTTACTAGTAATTGCTGCCAACAATTCATATAAGAATTATCTGTAAGACATATCAACATAAGAAATGTTATGATCGGTGGTGAGTTAGGCTTGGTAAAAGAAGAGGCTAGGGTTCTTGGGAAATATGCCTAAAATGAGTTCAGTGATATCTGATCCCCCCAATTCTGTGAGCATGTGCAATCGGGAGGGGGGGGAGATTGGATAATAATCAAAGATCCAAAGAATCAACATTGAAACAATTAGTATTAGGCTAGAATACCCCCAAAACCATTTCTTTATGGATTTTATGTTTAGTAATAATAAAGGATTCATAACTTCCCATATTCCTGGACTAGTAAAATTCCTATCCAAGCAGCATATATTCTATTTAAAATTGTACCTCCTCACAGCAATTTATCGAAAAATGATACTATAGTTCATCGTCTCTTAAATGTAATAAGAACATGATGATTACAAAACCTGACAAAGCATGTGCAGTTGTGATTCATGATAAAAATAAATATTTCAGAAAGCTTGACCTTCGAGTTCAGGTTCATGACGCCTATAGATACATTTCCAGAGATCCAACTCATTCACAAATCAACAAACTTAATAATCTTCAGGATGAAGTTCATTCTTGGAATAAAGAACCCATCAGAAAGTTAAAGATCATCATGCCGACATCCCTGATGTTATGATCTTCCCAAGTGACAAGTTTTTTCTCTTAAGCCATTTATTTAGTACAGATAAGTTCATAATTACTGAAATGAGAGCCAACAGGCTTCACTTCGGCGAAGTAAAATTATTCGAAATTAATTGGATAACGTGGTATTCAATATCTACTTAATTTTGAATAAGTTCATAAGGTTTTTGTTGTCTGGAACTTTTCCATTTCTGATCTTCATAAATTAACTGATAAAATTAAATGCAGTAATCCCAAGAATTAAATTTACACTTGAAGAAGATAACAATCGTTTCCTGGATGTTCTCATTCTGAATCAACTTAATGGCAGTCTATAGTTCTCAGTATACAGAAAACCAGCTCACTATTAATGCTGCTTCACACCATCATTCTTGTCAAAAATATGTTAAATAATGAACTGTCATTTAGGAGAACTACTTTCATCTTGAATGGTTATAATACAAAAATAACTGATAAAATAATTAATAACTATGGCCTTCATCCTAATCCTAATCTAGAAAAATATTTCTAGAATTCTATGTGTTATAGGACTGTCAGAGAAAACCATGAGACTTCCAAGCCATGCTGACATACAAGTTCTTCCTGTCCAGTTTGTAAACTCAATTCCTCAGCTCAGATTCATCTAGGAAAACAGCAAGTACATTTTACTTCAAGTCTGATAAGTCTGGTTTAGCTAGCCATTCTTTATCCACTAGGTAGAGAATTCATTGAAATAAAACAAAAGCCCTACATAAGTTATTTTGTTCTTGAAGGATTATATAAAGAAAATTGTGATGCCCACATTCACAGTCTGAACCTCAATAAAAATTATTGCCTTTAGCTTTCCCAATTCTAGGAAGTCATTAGATTCACAAAATTGCAATTATTTAAATTAAATTCAGTGAATTATTAGAGTTGCAGACAGCGTTATCCTTCTGCAGTTGAATCATATATTCTCATGCACTTGCAATTTAAGTGTTGTTTTTATTGCTTATCTCTTTCAAACTATAATGACAACAGTAAGGAAACCTAGCCAAAAATTCTACAAATATTAACTAATTTTTTTCCTACTGTAAGTGTCATTCCATAACTTTATAATTTTATGATTATATCATCTGCTTACATCTTGATAATTAAATCCATTCAAAATGGAACAATGATGACTGAATTTTCAGCATGTATCATAAAAAATCTACTCTATACTATAAAATGATAAGCTGAAATTGGAAACGGATGTGACATCGGCTTGAAACAAATGTAGGCTGTAACGTTTTTGTGTAACATTTTTATGTAACATTTCTTGTAACGTTTTTGTCAAGTTATTTGAAACGTTTTGAAATTCAGGGGCTACCCTGAGTGTCGAGTCTTCAAAATTCGAATCATTGGAATTCAAGGAGAACCGGCCTACCGGTCCGGAACACAGGGGGGACGGCATAGGCACCAGGGGGAAGAGCCCCCCCCTGAAGACTTGACACTCAGGGTAGCCCCTAAGTGCCGAGTCTTCAAAATTCAAGTCATCAGAATTCAAGGACAAGCCTACCAGTCTGGAACACGGGGATTTGGGCGCTGTAGGCATCAGGGGGCAAGTCCCCCCCCAGTATGATATACAGTTGCTATTAAAACAAATTAAATTTACTAAATTCATTTATTAATTATTATTATAAGTGCAACTCCATGGAGTCCAAAGACTCATCGCAGGAGACCCATCTATCCACACAATCTATCATACCTTTCCTTGAACCCATTAACAGACAAAGCACTCACAACTGACTGTGGCAACCAATTTCACTCATTCACAACTCTCCAAGCAAAAAATCTAGTCCTCACACCCCTACTCATTTGTGAATTGCAAATGAGAGTTGTGAATTTCACTCATTCACAACTCTCAAAGCATAAAATCTAATCCTCACATCCCTACTGACCACACCTTTATACAACTTCCAGGGATGACTCCTTGTTCTGGTCCCTCTAGCTAAGTGACAAAACATATCCCTTGCATCTATCCTATAAAACCCTTTAAACAACTTAAATGTTTCTATCATATCCCTCTTTTTCCTCTATCAACCAACTTCTGCAATCCACGCACCCTCAATCAATCCTCACAGGAAACATTCCACAGGAAATTCACCATCGTGGTCACTTGCCTCTGAATCCTCTCCACAACTTCTTCATCTCCAAGAAACCTAGGGGACCAGACTTGAGCATAGTAATTCAGATGTGGGTGTATCAAGACCTTATAAGGAGGTATTACAACTTCCTTATCTCTACTTGTTAATGTGTTCTTCACTAGCCAAGTAATCTCATGGGCTTGTAATAAATTTATACATTTTTACAAAATGCATAAATTTACATTTTTTGACATTAAACTGACACCCATTAACTTTTGCCCATACTGACAGCCTATTTAAATCTTCCAGCAAGCTTTCCACATCACCTTGATTAACTATTACTCTACCTAATTTCACATCATCAACAAGCAACTGAATATTTCCTTTCAGATTACTTCTTATATCATTTATGTACAAATTAAACGGCAATGGTTCCAGCACTGAACCTTTGTTGCACACCACTAGTCACTTGTTTTTGCCTCGATTCTGCCCCTCCATATACCACTTTTTTGATATCTGTACAGCAGTCATCCTCTTATCCACTTAACTAGTGTCATATCCATCCCCATTTGTTCTAATTTGCATAACAGAGTTCCATATGGTATTCTGTCAAATGCCTTTGCAAAATCCAGCAAATCATCATGTAGACATTTCCTTTATCCAACTCAGGTGTTACTCTATTATAAAAACTTAGTAAATTACTAAAGCATGACCAACCCCTCACAAAGCCATGTTGACCCTCATACGTTATCATATATCTATCTACCCATTCACGAATTCTCTTTATCAATTTTTTTAGTACTTTTACCACCATACCTGAGATACTCACTGGTCTATAATTTTCTACTGTAGTCTCAGAACCTCCCTTATGCAAAGGAATAATTTTACCTTCTTTCCACTCCCTTGGAACTCTACCAGAGCTGAAACTTAAATTTAAACAGCTTAGTCAAAGGCAATGCCAGTTCCCTTGCACATTCTTACAAAACCCTAGCTGATATCTCATCTAATCCCACAGCTGTATTTACATTGAGATTCTGCAATATCTTCAGAACCTCCAATTCATCCACCTGTGTTTCCACATTAGCATCTGTCAAATAGGTTAAAGCAGTAACCTCACTAGGAAGATATATGCTTGCAAAGTGGTCACTCATAACTCAACTATTTTATCTGCTTCTGTTTCCTCGTGACCATCATCACTCATTAAGGTTAATCTTCTGTAGTCATTCTTCCTCTTACCTGCCACATAACAAAATAACTCTTTGGGATTTCCTTTGGCTTGCTTGGCTAGATTCTTTTCATAATATGATTCTGCTTTCCTTGCCATGCTGGTGTCACCCTTCTTGCATGAGCCTTGTACTGTTCATGAGGGTCACCCTTCTCTTTATATACCCTCCACAGCATTTTCTTCTTCTGCAGCTTGTGCTTAATGATATTACTCATCCATCTAACTCCAACCTGATTAAACCTTCTTAATCTAGGTATACAATTTTATACTGCTTCCTCTAGATTTATGATCTTAATTTATGAATTTCATGTTTTTATGAAATTGCATGGAAACAATGTTGATTATTAGCAAAACTTTTTTAAAAAAAATAGTTTTCCTTAAATTTGCAACAGGGCATTGTGCCCTTCAATTGGAAAAGACCTGAATTCGATTTTCTTCATGAAAAAAGGAACTTTATTATTATTATTACATGACACCTCCAGGGAGTCCAAAGACTCATTGAGGGAGGGCACCTACTTTACAATTCTCTGTCTCCACCACTAATCCACTAACTACAACGAACTGCATCTACACCAATGCCATCTAATGCCAACCACCACCAACACTAGTATTTTCACAGACAATCACAAACATCCATGCCTATGATAAGATTTGAAACCGCAGCCTTTTGGTTGGAGAGTGGATATGCTAACCACTCAGCCAACCAGGCCGGAAACTTTATATGCAACTGAACTTGAGTTAGTTGATCTCATATGGAGGTAGCAGAGTTTATCTCCCAGAAATACAATTTTTCATCCCATATATAGGCAAATTGGCCAAGAGAACACATGCAATTTACATACAAAAAATACTAGTAGAGGTAGGTATATAGGTAGATGGTGCTGTGTAGATGGCAGTAGTGTCATGTGTAGATGCCCTAAAATTATTTGTGCATTCCCACAATGAGTCCCTAGACTCCTCAGCATAATCAATTTCATTCACATTTTTTGAAATAGAATAAGTGATTCAAGCCGTCAAGGTTTGAAAAAAATGAACATATACAACATTTTTTCTTCTCTAAGTCAAATTCAAATATAGATTTACATGACGAAAGAACAACACATCTCTTTATAACCTAAAATTCCATTTGAGTAGGTCTGGTCGGAATTCTAATCCAGTCCGTCTGGGAATATTTTCACTGTAAACTGTCTGTACCTATGCTATGACGACACGAGTATAGCTTTGATCCGAATATAGCTGGATATGATTTCTAAATTTGATAAAAAGTAAAGTTATATGTGTTGTTAGATGTATGGACTACGTAATTACCATGGCAAATTTTAAATCATTACAAATTAATTATAACAACCAAATCAGCAGAGCAAAATTTTAGAAGTAATTTTTCTTGACATATAGGTGCCTTGAATTATTTACTTATTATATTTAATGTTGGGTATACAATTACTGAACATCTTTCTGAAGAAAATAAATTAATAAGAAACTATACAAGACTTTTATTGAATTACAAAACTCTGCAAATATATATGAATGAATCAGATAATTTTATAGCATAATTCCGAAGGCTTAGTCAAGTTTGAATTCCAGGTTATTCAACTAGCTCACTTGTTGTACCCACCTATAAAAATGGAAGTAAAACCAAATTCAGAAATGCAGAAAAATTTCTCTACTGAGTATTCTAGAAATGGTGAGATATATTTACAAAAATACAGGATATACTCAAGTCAGAAGTCAGCATTAGAGGATGTACACAAAGATGGTGTGATGGAAAATTAAGTGTTAGGGTGCATGATAACTTTGCTATTACTCATCATCTACATCATCAATTTCCTGATATGTACCAGGGGTGTTCAGGCTACTATGACAGCACTAAATGATTAAGTTTACATTTTTATTAATCTCCTATCAACAAATTTCCTCCAAATTAGTCTACGACTTGTCAGCATAAAGCCTCCGTAGATCAGTCAGTATAGACAAAACCCTTAGGTAGGAAAGACCTGGATTCGATTCCTGCCATGATGTGAGGAACCTTCATTTGTCTCTTTTGACTAAAGATGAGTTAGTCAGTCTCATACAGAGGCAGAGGGTTTTTTCACCTGGGAATTCAGGTTTTTGTCCCTCAGAACAAAAAAAAATGGCCCAGTGAACACACACACATGAATCTACATTTATAAAATACACATTTAATCCGTCATTAGTAGAGCTTAACCCATCCTAACAAATGGGGAGGAAAGGGGGAATCCCCATACAAAATAAATAAATACTTGTCAGCATGCCAATATGGTATCTAACAGTTTGTTCTTCTAAGGCACTTCTGAATGAATCGATCCACCTAGACCTTGGTCTTCCTCTGGGTAATATTTCCTGCTCTCTTGGCATCAAACATTTGTTTTACTAAATTTTCTTCATCCATTCTATTCAAATGGCCATACCACCTTAGATTAGCTGTACTCACACATTCTTGAATGCTAACAACATAAAGTAACAACAAAACATGATATCAAAACTGAAGATATTAAAACACTGCTCCTTGCTACAAATTAAAGATACCAAGAAATTACATACTTGGTTTAATCCTTTATCCAAGTGTAAGCAAACAAGTTTGCACCCGAACTATTTTCAGGACTGGAGCAACTCATGGTAAAGGTGTATGACCACATCACTTGGCTTAGTATCCCATATTGCAAAGCACATATCCTTACGGGTATGTATAATGCTATACCAAGTATATAATTTCTTGGTATCTTTAATTTGTAGTTTAACCAAGTGGAAAAACTTTCAACAACTTCCTCAGTAATTTAATAATGTGTGACACCTTTTGGCAACTCGTATGTAAAAATATGACTTCTGCATTACTTCAACCTTGGTATCATCTATGGGTCTGGCTCCCACTGATGAGACCTCAATGAAGGTTGAAACAAGTCTGGGTAGTGACCCTTCCCATAATGCACAGCATTATACATACTCGTAAGGATATGTGCTTTACATTACGGCAAGTGATGTGAAGTCATACAACTTTACTGCAAGTTGCCCCAGTCCTGAAAATAGTTCAGGCACAAACTTGTTTGCTTACACTTGGATAAAGGATTAAACCAAGTATATAATTTCTTGGTATCATTAATTTGTTGTTTAACCAAGTGGAAAAACTTCTAACAATTGCTCCTTACTTTATGCACATAATGTTATACTCCAAAAATAATCTGCTACACTTTAAAATCCTTTAACTACACCTTCTGTCAAAAAAAAAAAAAAACGAACCTTTGATAGAAAATAAAACACAGGACAATTATAATTATTCAAATCATTTATTTCAATCAATATACTCTCCCTCAGCTTTGATATATCATTTGGCACAGTCAATTAATTAGTTAAATGAGTTTTTTTATATAGGGTTTTAGGATACTGATGAGGGTTGTGGTTACTGTCCCTTGAATGTTTTCAATGGTGTCGTATCGCTTTCCTTTCATTGGCAAATGAAGTCGGGGAAAGAGAAAGAAGTCACAGAGTGTTAAAACAGGTGAATATGGTGAGTGATCCAACACACAAACTTGGTTTTTGCTCAAAAACTATATCACACTTCAAAACTTCTAGTTAAAACTCACCATTGAAAGTTTGGCCAGGCAGAATGAATTCTTTGTGGTTAATGCCATTGGAATCGTAGAAACAAATCAGCATCTTTTTTAATTTTTGACTTCTCCAAACGACTTTTTTCCGGATGCCCCTCTTCTGGTGGTCTCCACTCAGCACTCTGCACTTTGTTTCAGGTTCATACTCAAAACACCACGTTTCGTCACCAGTAATGATCGTTTCAAGGAAGTTTGAGTCCTTACAAGTGGTTTCAGTGAGGGTGTTCAATTCGATACATTTTTTGGTCGTCAGTCAACTTGTGGGGAACAAATCGCAAATTCAATTTACAAAGGCCCAAACTCTTGGTTCAAAACATTGTGCACAGTTGATTTGGGAATCCCCAATTCATCTTCAATCAATCTCACGGACAATTTCGGGTTTTCTTTGATGAAATCACACACTTTTTGGATGTTAACTTCGCTCAGTCCAGTTTTTGGATGGTCTGGCTTTTAGTCGTCCTCAGTATCTCATGACCACTTTGAAATTGTTTAAACCACTTCTAAACTTCAGTAAGGGATAAATATTCATCACCGTATGCTTTTTGAAGCATTTCAGTAAAACCTTTACCAAGTTTACGACAAAAGTCAATCGCAGCTCTCTGTTTGAAACTCATTTTCTGACCGTTCGTCAAAACACACTGTCACTCTTGGCACTATAACTCTTCTTCTAATGAAACAAATGCCATAAACAGTTGACACAACACTAACGAAGGTTGCCGCTTTTGACAACAAAAAGATACAACAGGTGGCGCCACTAGTTTCTTCTATTTTTGAAAAGTTTGGTTTCTTTTTGGACATAAGGTGTAAACTGAATAACAACTGTAACAAATCAGGTATGAATTCTTCATCACCTCCTGCACTGGTGACTCCATAAAATGAAAATTTCCATCTACTGGTATTCTGTGTGACCATTTCAGAAGTTCGTAAGTCTCAATGATATATATATTTTTTTCCTGTTTCCTACTGTCCAAAAATTTTCAATCAGTCTTCATAATCCACAATTTCAATATCATCTTTAACACACACTCCTTTGCACTCCCTCATGTCATTAATGTACAGATTGAATAACAATGGATCAAAAACTGATCCTTGTGGTACACCACTGGTTCCCTTAAATCTTCCAGATTTGCATCTCCTCTGTACACCAGTTTTTGATATCAGTCAGCCATCCTCTAATTCATAGCTAATAGATTATAATCCAATCCAGTATTCTCCAATTTATGAAACAGTCTTTCATATTGTATTCTGCCAACAGCCTTACCAAAATCCAAAGGTATCATGGTATATCAATTCCCCCTTGTCTAACTCAGCAGTAACATTATAAAGTGTGACTAACTTGCTCAAACATGATTACCTTAATAATCCCATGCTGTTCATTGTAGAGTATAGATTCTCTGTCAACCCGTTTCAATATATGAACTTTTACCAACAGAGTTATTCTTTCATACTCATTCTTTTCATCACTTGCAGCATAACAATAGAATTCTCTTAGACTTTCTTTATCATGCAGAGCAAGTTTCTTTTCATATTCACACTTAGATTTCCATACAACATCGTAACACTTTTGGCTTGCTTCTTATAACTTCATAACTGACATCATCCTCATCCACATAGTATTCTTTCCACATCATCTTTATCTTATGACTCTTGCTTAATAAAATTACAAATTCATTTCACTCCTATCCTATTTATTCTTTGAAATCTAAGGACACATTCTAATATTGCATCATTTAAGTATTTTTAAATGTTTCCGATGCACTGTTGATATCCTTCCCATTTAGCAAATGATTCCATAGGACAGAACCTAGTATACTCTTTGAGTGGTTGTAATTTCCCACTTTGTAGTTGAACATAACTTTTTCTGAATGGAACATCTATTAACTTCCACTTTACAAGTCAGTACATGATCAATGTCACCAACCAGAGCCAGAACAATCATGGTTTAATTAAAACCTTACCTGACATTATAATCAGATATGACAACCTTTGACCTCAGTTCCTTCCTTCACAAGCTGCTTGAAAAAGTTGTCTCTCAAGCTCAATAAATTCAGTTTCATTCTTCTCATGAGATTTCACTTCAATCCATTCAATGTACAGATAATTAAAATCCCCCCATGATGATACTTTTTTTGCACTAATCATGTTCATTGGTAAATGCATTTCTTTGTCATTGGCAACTGATTTACTATGTCTGTAACACTATCCCACTATTTGATCTTGTTAGACTTCACCTCACACCAGATTGCTTAAAATTCACTGCTTCATGGAAAATTGTTACAAACATTGCAGTCATCAGGAATTAAATCATCCAATATCATTAGCAGAAAACACCTTCCTCTCCTTCCTAAAAATACTATACCTTTTACACTTTACTAAATCACTTAAGGAATTGACAACGTAGATAAGAATATAAATTAAATTACACTTTAATAAATATTTCCGATATTTCGGCAACGTCATGTTGACATCTTCAAAAGGAACTCAAAAAAAGGCACATGCACGTAGACACTACAACATCGTAACGCTCTAGTAAGTTACTGTGTTGTAGTGCCTAAGTACACGTGCCTTTTTTGCAAGTTCCTTTTGAAGATGGCAACGTGACGTTGCTGAAATATCGGAAATATTTATTAAAGTGTAATTTAATTTATATTCTTAACTACGTTGTCGGGGTGCTTAAGGGTCAAAGCTGTATAACTGAGAGGAGACCTCCACATAGCCTTTAAAGAAATGCAGAGAACCGACCAGGGTTTTTGACCTAATGTCCAATCCTCACCTTGTGGTGCAACGAGGTGCATCTACCTGGATACTGAACGAACGAGGATGGGCTGGCAATTTGAGATTTAGCCGACCAAACTGTATTCTTATTGGCTTAAACCAACATAGAAAATGATGGTACAACATGACAAAATTTCATGGCAGCTGGAGCATCGCCTAGTTAAACAAGGCTAGCCGATGTTTTCACCAGGGAACCAGGGAAAACAGCGAAAAGTCAGCTACTGGAACAAATCTGAAAGCACACCCCAACTCAACATCATCAGAGCTAAAGATTGGTACTATCAACATAAGAAGCATGAATGAAAAAGAAATGGAGCTAGCTGTAGAATTAGATATGTACCAGATCGACATAATAGAGGTGAGTGAAACAAAAAAGACAAAAACTGGTGAGATCTTTCTAAGCAATAAATACAAAACGTTATATTCAGGAAATGACAATCAAGGAAAAGAAGGAATAGCCATAGTATTCAACACAAAAAACAAGGATAATCTTCTTGAATGGCAGGCAGTCTGAAGTAGAGTGATGTGGACAAATATCAGAATGGGGAATTGGACAATGAGACTTATTTGTGCCTATGGTTCCACAAAAACGTTCTACTAAGGTAGAAGTGGATGAAGTTTTTGATGCTTTAGAAAAAGCAACTGACACAATGAAAAAGGAAAAGTTGGTCCTTGTTAGGGATTTAAATAGCAGAATAGGAAATGATTGTCAGACATACAAAAATATTTTGGGAAAATTTGGTGAAAAGAGCAAAGCTAATAATAATGGCAAATACCTGTTGGATTTCTGCTCAGGACATGGACTGGTTATTACTAACACCACGTTCCAACATAAAAATGTGCACAAATTCACATGGAGAGAAGAGGCAAGGAATAAGAAAAGTCTCTTTGACTATGTTATTGTTGATACTGAGTAAGTGAGTGAGTATACAGAGGATTTGAAATTGGAAGCGATCACTATTTAGTCATGAGCAAGATAAAATTGAATTTCATATTGAAAAGAATAACATGTAAGAAAGTTTTAAAGCGAATAAAAGTTGAGCAGTTCTAAGATGTGAACTGTATACTAAAATACACAAAGATTACTGAAGAAAAATGAAAGAGTTTGAGAACAGGAACCAAACCTTGGAGATTCAGTGGCAACCCTTGAAGAAAACCCCGATTGATTCAGCCAGAGAGGTATGTGGTGAGGTTGTCTGCAAGGATAGAAAAATCAGAACTCCATGGTGGACAAAGGAAGTTAAAGAGGCAGTGAAGGAAAAGAAGAAACCATATCAAAAGTTCCTGGAAAATAAGTCTCTGCTCTTAGAGAATACAGAGACAAATGTAAGAAAGCTAAACACTGTGTAAAACTAGCTAAACAAAAGTCAGAGGACTTTGGCAAGAACATAGAAAATAAATATCAAGAAGGTGGTAAGATATTCTGAAGATTGTTGAAGAAACTTAGAAATGGAGGAAAGAGTACTGTAAAAGGAGTTAGAGATGATAAAGGTAACATGAAAACAGGAGAAAAAGATATGCTTGAAGTATGGAGTAATTACTTTGAAAAATTGCTAAATGAAACAAGCAGTGATAGCACAGTGACTCAACAGGCATACATTCAGGAATACGTATCCATACTGGAAGTAGAAAAAGCTATCAAAGACTTGAAATGTGGAAACGCAGCTGGAGTAGATGATATTCGACCAGAAATGCTGAAGTATGGTGGTTTAAAAGTCTTACAGTGGGTGCACTGCATAGGTCAGAAAGCCTGGACAGAGGGACGAATTCCCGATGATTGGAGTAGAGCTCTCATAGTACCCATATATAAAAAGGAAAATAAAACTGAATGAGAGAATTATAGAGGTATTTCCCTGCTGAGTGTTTCTGGCAAGATCCATGCAAGTATACTTGAGAAATGGTTGAAAAGAATTGTGGAAGAAAAGTTTGGTGAAGAACAAGGTGGATTCAGGCCAAATAGAGGCTGTCAGGATCAGATCTTCACTTTACGACAAATAGTTGACAAAGCATGGGAATATAACAAAGATCTGTATTTAAGTTTTGTTGATCTGGAAAAGGCATATGACAAGGTGCCAAGAGAGAAGCTATTCAATATGTTATAGTTATGTGTCAATGGGGCATTATATCAAGCAATACTTATTTGAGCAGTTAGAATTGAAGGAAGTACAGGAAGTTGGTTTAATGTTAAATCTGGTGTGAGACAAGGATGTAGATTAACCCCTGTGTTATTCATTATATATAAAAATCACATTATGAAGGAAAGTGGTATTAAACATGATATCAGAATTTCAGATGTTAATGTCAGCTCTTTGGTTTATGTGGATGATGTTATACTTCTAAATAAATCCGCTACAAGTTTGCAAGATTCCCTGACTAAATTGAATAACTGTTGTAATAGATATCTTATGAAGGTCAGCATTAAAAAGACAAAAACATTGAAAATAGGTAGAATTGTTGAAAATGTCAACTGTGTTGTGAACGGGGAACCTGTGGAACAAGTAAAACATTTCAGCTACTTAGGCACGATTTTTACTGAAGATGGTAAATTAAATATGGAAATAGACAACAGAATCAACAAAGCTGGTATGGTAGACAGTCAATTGAATAAATTCATATGGAATAAGAGAGAAATTAGTCGGAACACTAAATTAGCTGTATACAAGACCGTGTTCAAACCAGTTTTAACTTATGGATCTGAAAGCTGGGTCACAAGAAAACCTTGACCAAAGACAAGAGACCGCAGATATGAGAGTCCTGAGAAAGATTATAGGCGTTAACAGATGGCATCAATGGCAATATCATATTAAAAATGAGGATATTAGAAATAACTTGACATTGTCAACATCCAGGAATGCGTTAGCAGAGCTAATCTCAGGTGGTATGGTCACTTAAACAGAATGGGCGAAGAAAGATTAGCAAAACAAGTGTTCTCTGCCAGGTTGGCAGCAAAATGACCCAGAGGAAGACCAAGATATAGGTGGATTGATGTGGTACAAAGTGCCTTAGACGATAGAAATATAAGATCTGTTAATGTTGGAGTCTTGACAAGTAACAGACTGATTTGGAGGAAAATTGTAGATAGGAAGTTAGTGATGATGTAAATTTTTCACGTAGTACTATCGTATCCTGTACACCTCTTGAGGGTACATGTCAGGAATTTGATGATGATCTACGTTGTCAATTCCTTAAGTGATTTAGTAATGCATAACCAAGGCAACAACCTCTACTGTTCTGTTTCTGATACTCTTGGCATGCATGTACATACATAATAAGTTACTGCATTCTCAATTTCCTTTTATTTTATTTTTTCAGTAAAAATACAACAAATTAAAAAATGGAAATAGATAATAGAAAAAGCAATGCAAGTGCAGAGAGTAGTCAGATGAATAACATTGTATAGAATAAAAGAGAAATAACCCAAAACATTGAACTAGCAAAACACATGATGGTAGAATAAGCCAAAAATGTAGAACTAGCAATACATGTGCTAACATTTAAATCAATTTTAACTTACGAATCTCAAAGCTGGGTTAGAAAGAAAACAAGATCAAAGACTAAGAATCATAAATAATATCTGAAAATGTAGAAAAAAAATTAGGAGTTAATACATAGCACCAATCAGAATCATATCAAAAGTGAAGATACTGGAAAGGAACTTAATGATAAGCAATCAAAAAAGAAGGTATGAGTAGAGCCAATTTAAAGTGTATGATGTCAGCATGATAAGGAAAAGACTCAGAAGAAGATCAGCACTATATGAATTCATTCAGTTAGCAATACTATAGGAGACTGAAATCTGTTAATATTAATTGACCTAGAATAAGATAAACTTAAAAAAAAAAAAGTTGTTGATACAAAGCTATTACATCCTGTTCATTCCTTCAGGTTACATAACAGGAAATGATAATAATCATTATTCATAGTAAATATTTCCTATCAGTTAGTTATTCACTTTACCTCTGAAGGACCTTGATGAATTAAGTTATTCAAGTTTTCTTTCAAAACAAAAGTGTGATCTCCAGTTTTTTGGAAATGACATTCAGATCGATGGAAGTTTTTTCACTTGGCTATGCTATCAATTATATATTTGGTTTAATCATTTATCTAAGTGTTAGCAACTCATGGTAAATGTGGAATAAGTTTTAATAAGCCTTAGTATCTCCCATAATGCAAAGGACATGTATAATGCTAAGCATTAAGGGAAGGGCCACTACTCAGACCGGTTTCAACCTTTATTGAGGTCTCATCAGTGGGAGCCAGACCCAGAGGTGGTGATATTAACGCGGAAGTAATGCAGGTATATGGTGATATGACTTTTGCATTACTTCCACCTTAGTATCACCACCTCTGGGTCTGACTCCTACTGATATAAGACCTCAATAAAGGTCAAAACTGGTCTGGGTAGTAGCCCTTCCCTTAATGCATAGCATTATACATATCCGCAAGGAGATGTGCTTTATGTTATGGAAGATACTAAGGCAAGTGATCAGAACTTATCCACCTTTACCACGAGTTGTCCCAGTCCTGAAAATACTTCAGATGCAAACTTTGTTTGCTTACACTTGGATAAAGGATTAAACCAAATATATAATTCGTCTCTCAGTTCATTTGGGAGCATTATTCACATGAACATATCATGCTAATAATCAAAAGAGTTAAAAAAAAAATCGCTCTGTGAGATCCATACCTCAATTATACACACTTCTGGAAGAAGATTATCTCCAGTAACTGGAACTTTTGATATTCTCTCTACCCATTCTTGAATAGCATCAGTGATATGAGGAACAACCTGAACAGTCTTGCCAAGGTAGTCACCTCTCCTTTCTTTATTAATAACATGTTGATATATTTTGCCAGTAGTGATATTATTATCCATGTGCAATGTGATATCTAGGAATCGTTCATAATTGCCCAAATCAAGATCTACTTCACCACCATCATCTAAAACAAAGACTTCACCTAGAATAAAATATGTTGTAGAAATAAATAAATAAATATAAATAAACATGCATATATGTATTTATTTATTATATATAATATACAATATATATACTTGTGTATGTATACACACAAGTATATTTCAGATGCTGAATGAAATGTTGACTATATAAAGGGGCTGTATTAGTTTGTAAAGAGACTACTAAGCAAGCATAGTCTTTTCATTTAAAATTTAGGATTTTTCATATAGCTTGAGTCATTTTATAAATAGCATAGTTCTGTTGTATATAACTAAACTATTTCTAAAGAGAATGTCCAACAGACACTAACAATAAAACAAAACATAAAATATTATAAAAACTTGTTATGCATACTAATGCCTCCATAATGTCATTGGAGTACAATGTGAAAACACTCTTTGATTTAGAAAAGATCTGAGTTCGATTTTTATGATGTGTGAAACCTTTTAAGGACTTCTTTGACTACTAAGTCAGAGAAGTCAGTCAAACTCATTTGGAAGTAGCAGGCTTTCCTCCTTCAAGGCATACAAACTACAGGAAGAAATGTAATTAATTGAAAAAATACATTTGATGGAGAATGAGAACTGCATTGGGCTGTTTGTAATTAACTATTTGGATGCTGAAATCTATTAAATGCTAGACTGCATCTGACCCATGTTGAAAGTTTTTTCACTTGGCTATACTACACCCTCTGTCCAAAAAGAAACCGAATTTTTGATAGAAAATAAAACACAGGCCAATTATAATTATTGAAATCATTTATTTCAATCAATATACTCTCCCTCAGCTTCGATACAGCATTTGGCATGGTCAATTAATTAGTTAAATTAGTTTTTTATATAGGTATTTGGCATACTGTTGAGGGTTGTGGTAACTGCTGCTTGAATGTTTTCAGTGGTGTCGTATCACTTTCCTTTCATCGGCAAATGACGTCGGGGAAGAGAAAGAAGTCACAGGATGCTAAATCAGATGAATGCAGTGAGTGATCCAACACACAAACTTGATTTTTGCTCAAAAACTGTCTCACGATGTTCGAACAATGAGATCGGGCATTATCGTGCAAAAGTGACCAGCTGCTTTCATACCATATTCATGCTGTATGCAATGGATTCTCACTATCAATCGCTTCAAAACTTCGAGATAAAACTCAAGATTGACCATTTGGCCTGGCAGAACAAATTCTTTGTGGATAATGCTTTTTTGACTTTACTTTTGACTTCTCCAAGCGACTATTTTTCAGATGCCCCTCTTCAGGTAGTCTCCACTCTTCAGGTGATTTGTTTCAGGCTCATACTCAAAACACCACGTTTCGTCACCAGTAACAATTGTTTCAAGCAAGTTGAGTCCTTACCAGCGGTTTTAATGTCTTTGCAGTGTTGAATTTGATGCATTTTTTGGTTGTCGGTCAACTTATGTGGAACAAATCACAAATTCAATTTACGAAAGCCCAAACTCTCAGTCAAAATGTTGTGCACAGTTGATTGTGGAATCCCCAATTCATCTTCAATCAATCTCATGGATGATTTCGGGTTTTCTTTGATGAAATAATGCACTTTTTTGGATGTTAACTTCACTCAGTCCAGTTTTTGGATGGCCCGACTTTTCGTCATCCTCAAGCATCTCACAACCACTTTGAAATCGCTTAAACCACTCATAAACTTGAGTATGGGATAAGCATTCATCACCGTATGCTTTTTGAAGCATTTTTTCACATCACCAAGATTAATACAAAACTCAATCACAGCTCTCTGCTTAAAACTCATTTTCCGACAATTTTTCAAAACACACCGTCACTCTTGGCGCTATAACTCGGCTTCTAATGAAATAAATGTCATAAACAGCTGACACAACACTAATGAAGGTTGCCACTTGCGGCAACAAGAAGATACAACAGATGGCGGTACTAGTTTCTTCTATTTTCGAAAAGTTCGGTTTCTTTTTGCACAGATAGTGTATAAATTAATGATGTCAAAAAATTATATTTTTGGCTTAATCCTTTATCCAAGTGTAAGCAAACAAAGCTTGCATGTGCAAGTCACTTCATGACTGGGCTACTTGTATATAGAGGCTAATAACTTCATATTAATTGCCTTAGTATCCTGTAATGCAATGCACATATCCTTATGGACATGTATAATGCTTTGCATTATGGGAAGGGCCACTACCCAGACCAGTTTTGACCTTTATTGGGAGCCAGAAAGAGAAGTGATACCAAGGTAAGTCATATTTCCATATATAAGAAGCTAATAACTTCACATTAATTGCCTAAGTATCCCATAATGCAACACAGACTAAAGTAGGCTAAGTTACAAGACACACCAGGTTGTTCAAGAGGATGAGGCTAATCATTCAGAAAACAAACAAAGATGGCTGTCTGGATACACAATATGAAAATGGTGTGAAGATATGAAACACAATCCTAATCTCAAGTAAGTGTGGCTGAATTAATTGGTCTAAGATCATGGGAGAAAGTCATTCTAAGACCATATTTAGCTTGACTTCTCTGAATTACCATTTTGTCTGGTCTCTAGAGGATGCTTTCATAGGAGATTTGTTCCTTTTCAGTTATAATATGAATTGTTTCTGCAACAATAAATTATTTCTGGAAATTACAACATAGTTATAATTTATGTTTATGAAATCTAGTGGCTCGGTAAATTGTTTATTTTCTTCTTCTAGTATTGTTTATATCATGAAACACCATTATGAATAACCAGCAATCCACCTTTCATTATGTTTATCGATCAATTCACTGAACTTGCAATGATGTTATATACTGGTACTGGTGGTGAATGCTAAACTTGAAGAGCAGAGATTCCATTCTTTTTCACCCTCCAGTCACTGAAAATAAATCAAACCATATGCACAAAAAACAGACACCACAATCATTATTTTAAATACACTTTTTAATTTCATTTACCAAAGAAATTCAAAATTCTGTAATATTATTACCAAATATTACCACATTTCGTAAGATTCATGGATCAGGAAGGATTTTCTTGTATTTCTTAAAAATAAACTGAAAGCTAAATGTAGTTCTTTCTTTACTTTCCTTCCTTCAAGTAAAAAAAATAGAAGGGCAAGTTGTGCAACTGAAAATTCTTAGAATAATTTCATCCTTATCCATTATGTAGGTTGTTAAGAAATTTACTGTATTGCTACAATCAAACTTTGTTTTGTTTACTTTGTGTGTATTGGAAGGAGGGAGGGGGAAGATGTTATTCAATATACATAGTTCAGATTTGAGAGGATATATTGTCATTTGTTAATGAGGTTAAATTGAGAAGAGCAATTTTATGAAGCTCTTGTGTGATGTTAGAAGATGATATGAATAGGATCAGTTCAATGTTGCTAAGTGTAAAGTCATACACTTTGGCCAGAAGGTAATGATTTTATTGTACTGTATTGGAAGAAATTCATTTAAGGAGGTGGAAATGGTGAGGGATCTGGGAGAGTTTGTGGATATGGAGCTAAAGTACAGGAGACACAATACAAAAGTTGTAAATGTTAGCCAGAAATTTGCTGTATTTCAAAATCAGGAGAACAATAACAAGTAGGGAGAGAGAGAGAGAGAGAGAAAGAGAGAAATCATAGTTCCACTGTATAAGGCATCAGGCCACATCTCAATTTCTCTATGGCAAAGATCTGGCTGCTACATATCTGCATGATAAGAAAAGAGCACTGAGGTGAATGATTAAATCACAATTCTGAATTGAGTATCAGGACAGATTTTAAGAGAATGTGCTCTGCAGAGCTTGTCAGCTAGGAGAAATGGTGATAAGATTCACACATAGCAGTTGGTGAAAGGAAATTTCTTACATTCATGACCTGAATATAAAAAATATAAGAAAGATATTGCATAGAGTAATAGGTAGTGGACTAAAAAGAAGTCAACCCTGGAAACTGCATAATAGTCATATGAGGATAGTGAAAAGAAGATTTTTTGTATGGCAAGTAATGAAGAAATGGAGTACATTGAGGGAGTGAGTGGAGAATGCTTCAAATCAACGTTTTTCAGTGCAAGGTATGACATGAAATATAGTTTGCAAGATTGTCCTCTATGGAGTCAGAAGACTCAAACACTTGTAATCTCTTGCTTTTCATAGCTCTCTCATTACTGTTTGTATTTATACTTTTCATATAATTTTATATATGATTGTTCTCTCCTGTATTCCAATCTTTGTGTTCTGTCATTAATACACAATTTTTTTTGCAATTTCCGTGTTCTGTATCCTGCCATTCTCTTCATTTACTACTGTGAATGTTATTTGCAATGAAATTCAGTTTGCTATCATGAAGATTTTGAGCTTTTATTGTTTGCAATGAGGAACTTAAAATAGCCATGGCTCTAGGGAACTTACGGTGGAATTTTTTATAGTTCATTATAGCAGTGTTCGCTACTGTGCATGTCTATCTACTGTATTAAAGCTCAGCACTAAAAAGATACAGTGTTTCCTTTAGACAGAATCCCAAATAAGGAAGATCAATTATAAAGGGATGTTTTGTTTAGTTCATGACCTGAAGCACAAGTTTAAACCCAAATTGAATGTCATCAAAGAAGAATGGAGGTTGAAAGAGCAGTTAAAAAGCTTATCAGCAATAAAGGCCCAAGTGCAGATGGAATCTCAGCAGATTTAATTAAGACTATGGAGTTTCATAGTGTTTCATAGATTGATTACAAGGATATGGGAGAGATGATTATGGCCTAGAAACCAGAAGAAGAGTTTTCATACAACTACATAAAAGGAAGATATGAAGGATTACAAGAACTATTAGTTTAATATCTCATCTGCAAGCAAGATTTTATTAAAGATAATTTTAAATAAAATTAAGGCCAAATTTGAAGCAGAGATGACTGAGGAACGAGCAAGTTTTAGGAAAGGTAAGGGTACCAGAAATCAGATCCTTCACCTTAGACAGATCACAGAAATTATTATCGTTATTATTATTAAGAGACCTCCACGGAGTCAGGGACTCATCGAGGGAGGCCACACTACATGCACCAGCTATCGTAGTTATTCTTGAATTCATTCACGCTGCTTGCACATACCACATCAAATGGCAATCCATTCCAATCACAAATCACCCTATGAGAGAAAAATCAAGCCCTCATCCCCTTCTGAGTAGCATTTATTCTCAGCTTCCAAGGATGCTCTCTTGTCATTTACCCATCCCTCAATAAAATGAAAAATTCCATCAAATGAAATTCTGTATGACCCTTTCAGAAGTTTTGTAAGTCTCAATTATATCACCCCCTCTTTCTCCTATCGTCTTATATTGGTGGGATTACGCTAGAAGTAACTGATCAGGCTAGGGATATTGGAGTTTTAATAGATAGACTGGAATTTGAAGTTCAAGTGTCATATAGCAAAAATTGTAAATACATTGCAATGTTGAAACGAACCTTGACATGCAAAGATAAGGAAATCATTTTGCCTCTTTACAAGGCCTTGATAAGGCCTTAATTGGACTATTGTGTGTAGGTCTGGTCTCCTGGTTTCTGTGGTGATCCTGATACAGTGGAGAGAGAGTGTAAAGGAGAATGTTAAAAATTAGGATTATGAAATACCGATTATGAAGACAAATTGAGAATTGTAGGCTGCAGACACTAGCAAACAGGAGAAAGAGGGGTGATATGATTGAGACTTACAATCTTCTGAAGTTATACAGAATTTCAGTAGATGGAATTTTTAATATTATGGAGGGTGGGGAAAGGATATGTGGTCATACTCGGAAGTGAGAATGAATGCTGTCAAGAAGAGGGCGAGAGCTAAATTTTTCTCTCATAAAGTGACACGTGATTTGAATGGATTACTGCTGAATGTTATGTGTGCAAGTAACATTAATGAATTGAAGAAAAGGTATGACAGCTGTTGTGAATAGTATGGCCTCTCTTGATATGTTCCTGACTTTCAAGAGGTCTCTCTTCATAATAATAATAACAATAATAAATTATGAATTTGTATTTATAATTTAAATGTTGTGACCAATTCTGCCTTCTCCCTGAATTGAGCAAAATATATAGGAGTAATAAATTCTATTTAGTTTTCTTTAACATGTGTGAAGCCAGTATTTAAAACATAATACATTAACTAACCAAACTTAATTTAATGATTCTTTTTTAACTGACATGAAGGATAATGATTCTAATTATGCTCTTTAAATGTTTTTAATTCACAAAGCTCTGTTATATGCTGGGAAAAGTTGCCTTTTTTCTTTGAAAGAAGGCGGTGTGCATACATTTTCATTATCAGTGCATCTGTTTAAGATTATATACCAAAGAACACTTGTATTAAATTTAATACTCATATATATATATATATATATATATATATATATATATATATATATATATATATATATATATACACACACACACATACAGACAGCCCTCAGTTTATGCCTCACTTCTGTTCCTGAAAAAACGGGCATAAACCGAACCCGATTTTAATGGGAAGTACAAAGTTATGTTCCACGCAGTGAAAATATATGCACATGAAGTATGTGTAACATTATTTTGTTTAAAGCTTTGATAATACATACATATATATTTGTTAAAATAAAATAATTAATAACAAAAACAAAACAAAATTATATACAAAAAATATTAAACTTCGAAAAGATATTACATATTTCTATGTTGAAGTTTCTGGTCGCTTCTGGTCAGATCGCTTGCATTTTTTTTTTTTGAAAAAAGTATCCAGTGTTAACTACCTAGATTTTCTTTTTCTTTCTTTAAGGAGTTCAGTGTAAAGTCAAATAGATGCGATTACACTCCTTTTTATGTTCTCACTCCGTTCCCAATCATGGTCCATTTCGCAGAGTTCATCAGTCAATGTCTCTATGCTTGCAAGGATATGCTGTAAATTGGCTGTTTTTATATCTCTCAGAGGACCTTCTTCGTTTTCTTTCTCCTCCTTTGGATGTTGACTTAATTGTTCAGCTAATTCTTTTAAGTCTTCATTGGAAAGCAGTTTATCATGGCTCTCTAAGACTTCTGTCACATCTTCAGCTGTAATATCATCCAATCCCACCTCTCGCACAAGCTTGGTAACGTCTTCAATAACATTCTCCTCTTGCTCTAATTCCTCGAAGTTGTGCATAAATGCTGGAAGAAGTTTTCACCATGCTCCTTTTAAACACTTTGCTGACACTTTGTTCCAAGCTGCCTTGATGTTGTTAATGCCCTTCAAAATAATGAATGGCTGCTGATAGTCTTTAACAGTTTTTCCTGAAGTGTCCAAGACTCTTACATTTCCATAAATGTTATACGGAGGTAATAGGCTTTGAAGATTGATATAATCCCATCATCCATCGGTTGCAAAAGCAATGTTGTGTTTGGGGACATGTAAACAACCTTGATATCCAATGGTGTTCTTACTTCAGCAAGGTTTTGAGGATGTCCAGGGGCATTATCCAAGAGAAGCAATGCCTTGGCTGGCAAATCATTTTCTTTACAGAAGCGAAGCATGGTAGGACAAAAATAATTTGTGTACCAATCTATAGAAACGTCTTGTGTAACCCAAACTTTTTTGTTCCATTTCCAATAGACTGGCAGCATGGCTTTTAGACCCTTAAAGGCAAGAGGTGTCTGTGAATGGTACACCAACATTGGTTTAAGCTTCAAAGTTCTGGAGACATTTGCACCCAACAAAAGTGTAAGTCTATCTTTTGCAGCTTTAAAACCTGGAGCAGAACGTTCTTCACAGAAAATGAAGATGCACGATGGCAATTTTTTCCAGTAGAGCCCAGTCTCATCAACATTAAAAATGAGATCAGGAGGATAACTTTCTTGTTCTACACAGTCTTGAAATTCTTTAGGAAAAGCAGCTGCTGCCGCAACATCTGCACTAGCCGCCTCACCACATAATTTGACACTATAGCACTTACTTCGAGACTTAAATCTCATGAACCAACCTTTGCTTCCTAAAAATGTTTTTTCGCCTCCACTGTCTTTTTAAGATCCTCAAAAATTGTTTTTGCTTTCTCAGTTATAACAGCCCATGTCAGAGGAATGTTTTTCTGATTCAAGTCGTCCACCCATAATGATAATAATTTTTCCATTTTTTAATGAAGTTTACCCCTGGCAGTAGCACACTCAGGATTTAATCTTGGAGGGGGCCCCGAGTTGAGTAGACGATTTGAGAATACACACTATGCGCCGCATACAACCTATGACTGAGCATCTGCAATGATCGCTAATTCATAAGTAGTATAGAAATAGAAGACATGACACAACATAAATTTTAAAAAAATAAATAAATTTTAATTAGGGAAAGATATTTGGAAAATTTTCTAGTGTTTTTTCCCTTTTTCTTTGGAGGAGCCATAGTTCTCCCCCCCCCCCCCCCCCTGGGTGCACCACTGACTCCTGCTATAACTTATATCTTTTGCATTTAGTACTGCCGTAGATTGTTGTGCAGACTGTTTTATTCTATCTGCATTTCTGATAATTGTAGTAAACAGTCGATGGGGATAAGTTCATACTTCTACAGACATTAGCACGTGTTTGCCCATCTTCCATTCTTCGAGTCACCTCCATCTTCTTTTTAAGTGTGATTGATTTCCACACCTTCTTAATACCAAGTTCTGCTAACTTTTCTGCACTTCTTTTATCAGACATGGTATGTAATTACATACTTTATCAATTTAAATACGTATGTATGTAAAAAAAATTACATAGAACAATTAGGTAGATTCAACAGTAAAACTAGGTTTGATACATATACATCGTAGTAGCTCAGTAAACACTAGAGTGCCTGCTAGCATCGTTTCTCAGTCAGACCACACTACAGTAAGTAAGAAAGCACGCACAGGCATCTGGCGTTATCATGAATCGGTATAAATTGATGAACCATTGTAAACCGAGAACTACTTGTATATATTTCATATAATAGTTTTCACTGCTATTGCATATGTTTCAAGGAAAATCACTTATGTGACTATATAGCTGAATGTTAAATCAGACTATAACTAATTTATTTTTATAGGCACAACTAGTTTCATCTTTCTAGGAGGCATCATTGGGTACATAGTACACAGAAGAAAAAAGAGATACACAAAAAAAATTACTTCAAGACATTACTGAAATTCTAAATTATTAATGGATTACTCATATTAGAATTGATTTGCAGATGAGCTGCATTGCTGACCTCATGCACAAGGATGTAGTTTCGAGACTGCCATACATACATACACAGTGTGTGTGTACATGCAGTAAATCCATTCTCATTATCAAAGCAGTTGTTGAAGATAGCCAAAGAACACTTTCATTACATTTAAAGCAAATGCCACCAGGTGGATGGACAATGTGATGTTGAGCTCGCTGCTAAGTCGTTGTTTTAATATTGATTTAATGCTATTTGATAATTAGCAATTGTAGTATTTTTGAGTATTACTGTGTGGTTGAGTGTGTATATTTATTTTTGATATATTTATACCATGTATGATGGATAAACTGTGTTATTCATTCTCGTGGAAAGGCTTAGACATTGGTTATGCATTTTTTACTAATTTAAGGAATTTACAACGTCAACTAGGATATACATTAAAATAAATTTTAATATGCTTCAATATTTTGGCAACTTCACGTTGCTATTTTCAAGAAACTTATGAACAAGACACATGCACGCAGGCACAACAAACAGTAAGTGAGGAAGAAGCAGGAAGCTATTATTTCTCCTAAAGTCCTGATGGTGCCCCCTAGCAGGCAATGTTGGTATTCTTGGGCAGTTGGGCTGAAGGTCTTCTGATGTAGGTTTCTCAAATATGAGTCAGTCTCATGCAGCCAAATTTATTGAAGTTTGGATTGTTTCTTAGGGCTGAAGCTGATTCCATGAAAAGCCTTTCATATTTGTATTTACTACGGTATATTATCGTGGCTTTCTTCCACCATATTCTATGGCAGGTATCCAGCACATTGTCAGCAAGACCAGAGTGGCTGTATTGGTGAAACTGGTTGTAGTCCTTGTGTTCTGAAATTCTGATATTTGCTGTCCTGACTGTTTGGCCAAAGCAGGACAGCTTACAGCTGCAAGGTACCTGGTATACACCAGGTAGGTCGGGGTGGGTCTTTAGTAGAGCAGATAAGGGATGCCAATTTTTTATATGGTCTGTAACAAGAAGTTAAGTCATGTTTTTTAGGATATTTGTAATTTTTTCCGAGGTGCCTCAGATGTAGGGTATGGTGATGGATTTAAAGTAATACTTGTTGTGAGGGGGGGGGGGGGTTGTGGTTTACTGGTTTCAATATTTTTTGGATTTTTTTGGGGGGTAGCCATTGGCTGAGAAAGTGTTGAGAATGTGGTTTAGTTCTGCAGTTAGGGCATTGTCATTTGAATAGATAAGTTTAGCCCTGTTGTGTAGTGTCTTAATGACTCCATATTGTTGCGAGGAGGTTATGGAGGGGGGGATTGTTGGTGAATGTATCTGCCTGTATGGGTGGGTTTGCTATAGACTGAGAAAACCAAGATTCCATCAGGCTATCGGGTGACTAGTGTGTCTAAGAAAGAAAGGCAGTTGTTTTTTTCTTCTTCCAAGGTGAATTTGATTCTGGGGTGTTGGTTGTTTAAGTGTGTTAGGAAGGAGAGGAGTGCATCAGAGCCATGTGGCCAAATAGCGAACACATCACCAACATAGTGAAGACAAATGGTTGGTTTTTGTGGGACAGAGTTTAAAGCTTTCTCTTCAAAAGTCTCCATATAAAAGTTGGCCAAGAGTGGGGAGAGTGGAGAACCCATGGCTGTTCCCTCTATTTGTTTGTAGAATTTTCCTTGCCAAACAAAATAGCCCGAGTTCATTATGAACTGAAATAGGGCTGTGATATCAGATGGAAATTTAGCTTGGATTAGCTCTAAGGATTCTTTGAGTGGGACATTTGTGAATAAGGAGGAGACATCAAAACTGACCATTATGTCAGTGTTTGAGTGTAAAGTTTTCTATGCTGACTTCGAAGTGGGTTGAGTTTTTTATGTGTGAAAGTGTGTTGCCAGTATAGTGTGAGAGAACTTTGGCCAAATGTTTAGCTAGTTTGTATGTATGGAAGTCAATGCCATCCACTATGGGACGTAATGGCACATTTTCCTTATGTATTTTTGGGAGTCCATAAATACAGGGGGGTATGGAGGTAAATTGTTTTAATTTGTTAGTGATTTCCACAGGCCAAGAAGTGACCTTAAGGAGTCTGTGGAGTTTTCTAATTTGTGAGTTGGTGGGATTGTACTCGATATGGAGGTAATTCTAGTAGAGATTTAATTTCCTTACTAGGCATGTTGGCTTTTGGTGGTTTAGCTTTGGTCAGAACACAAGGCACATCCAGTCTAATATCATTGGCGACGTGGTTTGGAAGGTGTCTTATCCCACGTTCAATTCATATCATAATATCTTCAGCAGGTATTCTTCTGGGAGGAATGGCGAAGTTGTGGCCACATGCAAGGGCATCGAGTGCTTCAGGTTTTACACTAAATGATGAAAGGTTGACTACCATTTCGGTAGGAAGTTGTGGTTTCGAGATCGAGTTCTTTTTTTAAATTGTCAAATTTTTTGATGTGTCTATCTGACTTTAGGAGAAATAATAGCTTCCTGCTTCTTCCTCACTTACTGTTTGTTGTGCCTTCGTGCACGTGTCTCGATCTTAAGTTTCTTGAAAATGGCAACGTGATGTTGCCGAAATACTGAAGTATATTAAAATTTGTTTTAATGTATATCCTAGTTGACGTTGTAATTTCCTTAAATTATTTAATAAAAAATGTGTTATTCATTGCGTTCGTATGAACGAAGACAATGGTGGCCAAGACATCATTGTGTAGTGAGTTTGACATAGAGGATTTTGTGAAATGTAGTGTGTGTGTGTGTGTGTGTGTGTGTGTGTGTGTGTGTGTGTGAGAGAGAGAGAGAGAGAGAGAGAGAGAGAGAGAGAGAGAGAGAGTGTGTGAGTGTGTATGTGTGCGCATGCTTCCATGAAACAAACGAGGATGAGAATGACCAACAAGTGCAGAATCTAGTTTTTCTCTCTCTCTCTCTCAAGCAAAAATATTGAATAGGGTAGTCAATTTACGAAGTAAAGGTGATTGGGGCATACAGGGATGCTGCAGTTTCTACATGTTAATGCCAAAGTAACAAGAACAGGAGTCAGGAGTTTTTGGTATTGGTTAGTGCAACCTTGCCAAATATTATAGACATTAGTGAGACAAGGCTAACAGCAGATGATGTAGTTACAGGGATAGAATGTGATGGATTTAGTAATTTCAGGGAGTACAGAGTAGACAGGACAGGGGGTAGGTACTGATGATAGCAGATGAATCGTAGCTAACAGAAGTAGGAGTTAGTTGAGCAGATAGCAGTTCTTTTGAGTCAATATAGTATGAGTTGAGGCCAATAAGAAAAAATATAAAATTTGTTGCTGCTACCTACAAACCAGGGGTGATGTGGAAGACATGCATCAGCAGATTAGTGCAAAAAATTCAAGTCAAGTAATTATTATGGGGGACTTCAACATCTGAGACAGACTAAAAGAAGAAAAGATCACATGGCAAGAAGGAAATGGAATTTATATACTTAGTGAGAGATAAATACTCGAAGAATGTGATGGAGGAGACTTGGGGTATGAATGTGTTGGATCTTGTTACAGGATCAGAAGACCTGTCCATAACTAAAGTGGCTATACTGCCTCCGATTGGGGAAAGTGATCATGCAGTCTTGACTTGGGAGATAGCAAAACATATGGAAATTCCAGTTAAGAAGGAGCATATGTGGAACTATACACACACAGGTGATTATAATACACTTAGGAGGCAGCATGAAGCAGTACCATGGCAAAGATCTGCAAGGAAAGAATGTTCACAGTGCTTCAGGGATAGTCAATGGATATCTGGAGAAAGCAACCGTTGAGTAGGAGTTAGATAGATGAGTAGTATCATTAAGCATGAGCTGCAAATAAAGAAAATGTTGAGGAGGGATATATATAATGAGGAATATGACCAGCTAATTGATGAACAGCACAAGGAAGAAAGGTGACTGGCATGATAAGGAAGGCAAAATCAGATTGGCAAAATGACAAGAAATTAGCTGAAAAGGCAAAAGGAAATCCCAAAGAGTTTTTTTCATTACGTGGCAAGAAGGAAGAAGAATGACTAAGAAAGGATAAGTTTAATGAGTACATATGGTAGACAGGTAACAGAGGCAGATGAAATTGTTGAGCTATTGAATGATCATTTTGCAAGGATATATCATCCTAGTGACAATATTGTTATAATAAAGGTGACAGGGACTGATATGAAAACAGAGGTTGAAGAACTGGAGATACTTAGTATACTGCAGAATATGAATACAAATACAACTATGGGATGGGATGGGATATCGGCTCACATAATACAAGAACATGCAGGGGAATTGGTGATGCCTTTCACTAGGCTGTTCAAGTCTCAGCTCTGGAAAAGTCCCAATAAAGTGGAGGGAAGGGACAATAATTCCTCTACATAAAAGAGGATCTAAGTCTGTGGTAGCAAATTACAGACCAATAATACCTCAGGATTGATGGTAAAAGGACAGGAAAAGTTGGGCAAAAAGGGAATTGAGTGGATAAGAATATGATACTCTGTCAGGAGCAGCATGGCTTTGTGAAGGCTCAGTCATGCCTAAGTGATCCACTAACTTTTTATACATAGAGTACAACTGGGTTGGATAAAGGAAATAGCTTCAAGTTTGCATCCTCTAACACTATAAAGAAGCTAACTGGGATGACTTCCAGAATTTCTACTCTTCCTTTCCTTGGTCTGACTATTGCTTCCATTCACCTGACCCTAACACCTGCTATGAATGAGTCACAGAAATTATTCTCATTAGTATGAAGGTCTTCATCCCCCATTCAGTCCATAATGCATATCCACTTTCCAAGCCCTGGTTCAACCAAAAATATGTCAAAGCAGCCAAAGAAAAAAATTAAGCTTACCCAACATGGCTCTCTTCAAGAACTCCAGCTTCATACTCTGTCAATACCAAGGCAGTCATCAGTTGATCCAAATCCGCAGCAGAAAACTCGCCTCCTGTCAAAATGGAAGCCATGCCTTCTGGTCGCTTGCTAAGGCAGTTGGATGCAACTTCTGATCTCCTGCACTTCCACCTCTGTCTCATCCTAATGGCATAACTGTTACTTCATCCAAAGATAAAGTTGACTTCCTGGCATCACTTTTCCTCAAACTCCTGCATACCTTCTAGACCAAGGTAAATCACCTCTACCATACTGGAATCCAAGCACCGCATGCCTCTTATAGATTTTTGGCAAAATGTCATCAGAAAATTACTAAATAACCTAGATACTAAAAAGTCTTCTGGTCTTGACAGCATTTCCCCAATTGTTCTCAAATATTGTGCTCCAGAGCTCACACTTGTCCTACATTGTCTCTATAATTTATTATACATATCTGGTAATTATCCCAATGTATGGAAGCAATCTCATATTCATTCCATTCCAAAAAAAAAAAAA
The DNA here is from genome assembly GCF_054136105.1 of Typopeltis vanoorti. Taxonomy (NCBI): domain Eukaryota; kingdom Metazoa; phylum Arthropoda; class Arachnida; order Uropygi; family Thelyphonidae; genus Typopeltis; species Typopeltis vanoorti. Next base: position 140,651,750 of record NC_143556.1, read on the forward strand.
AAGGGTGATAGATTCTACCATCAAACTACCAACCAGTTGTCATCACCTGTCCTCTCCAAAATAATAGAGAAAGTCATCAATAGCCAACTCCTACACTACTTAGTGTAGGAGTTTAAACCATACGTGTGTAATTGTTCTTTAAGCCATATGCACCATTTAAGAATGGTGCATATGGCTTAAAGAACAATTACACAGATATATAGTTAACTTTCAATATAACAACTACTGAAAAATCCCAACAAAAGTCCCACGGTATAATGTGACAAACCATACAGTACTATATTAAAAGAAATCCATTATAGATTATCCTGTATAACAAACTGTTCCTGTGGTCATCACACTAATTTGCTATAATGAGAATCAACTGTACTGCAAAAGTAGTAGCAGAGCAGTGTACTTAAGAAAGAAAGAAAGAAAGAAATGTAAAGCCATTATGACTTATACTAGTGATAGTACACATTTTGAGTTATTAATTTATCTTTATGTTACTCAAGTTTGCAACTTTTCTTAAAAGAAAGTTGATTTTTTATTTTAATTTATTTTTTTGTTAATTTCCAAATTAAAGAAAAACAAGTATTATGTGAAATATTTTAGTTGTTTATTATGTGCAATAATCAGAGAAATATCTTCTGATGTATTAATTTTCACTAGTGTAAAAGTGTCAATACAGTACAGTAGCAAGAACAATGTGACGTTTGCCCTTCAACTGAGAAGATCCAGATTCAAATTTTGCCTAGAATAAAAGGAACCTTTAATGAAGGCTTTTCAGCTGAAGGTAATTTAGGTGAGTTAGGTAGTCTCATATGGAAACAGCAACATTTTCCCTCCAAGAAACTCAGTTTTTCATTCTATAAAACAGGCAAACTGACCAAAGAACTCACATAATACAGACATAATATACTGACCTCACAGACTTAGTTGATTTAGGTGTAATTCTAATCAAACCTCATCAAAACTATATAAAACTTCTTACTATACTAAGGATATGCCATACAGATGGTTGTATTAACACTTGAATTTTTTTTTTTTTAATGTGTAGTTCCCACTCACAAAAGGTTATTATAAACCTATAGTACATTTTGTACCATATGTGGGCTAAGGATTTTTTTTCTTTGCTATTTTTATCAGTTTTATATACATATATATACAGGGAGTCTCAAAAAAATGTATACACACTTCAACAGCTGATAACTCACTTAATTTTTATTATTTTGCAGGTTTAACGGATCTGAAATAATGGCTGAAACCAGACTAAGCTTTGAGGAAAGAAAATTTATCCTAAAATGCTACTGGAAGTATCAAAACGTAGTGGAAGTGCAAAGACAGTTTAGAAGAGAATTTCAATGAGATCCACCTACGAGACTTACTATCACTCAAATTAGAGATAAATTTGAAGAAGATGGAACTGTTCAAAATGTCCATAAGTAATGTTCAGGAAGACTACGAACAGCTACGAGGCCCACAACAGAAGGAAGGTTGATTGAAATGTATTGTCAAAGTTCAAGAAAATCTGTGTGACAAGCGTCTCGTGAGATAGGAGTATCAAAATCAAGTGTCCATCGCATGTTGAAGCGCAGTCATTGGAAAAGTTACATTCCAAGAAGAGTACACACTCTCAACGAAGATGATCCGGATAAGAGAATGCAGTTTTGTGAGTGGTACTCACAAAACTACATTGTGAAGAATGTGAAGAGGACACACAATTTCCAAGACGAATTGTGTGGAGTAATGAGGCCATATTAAAATTAAATTGGTCAATTAATGGCACAACTGCACTTACTGGGCACCTTAGAATCTGCATATTATGGAGGAACATCATGTAAATTTACCAGGAGTGACAGTGTGGTGCGGCTTATCAGCACACGGATTAATTGGACCATTCTTTTTCGATGGTACTGTAAATGGTGCCAATTACTTGAACTTGCTGTATGAAACTGTCATGCCACGTATTCAAGAGGATTTTGAGGATGAGGACTTTTATTTTCAACAAGATGGGGCGCCCTCACTCTACCATCGAGATGTGAGGGCCTATCTTAATGAGACTCTACCCAACAGATGGATTGGAAGAATTGAAACAAGAAAAATTGGTATTCTACAGAACGCGGGGGTATTCTGTAGAATACCCCCGCGTTCACCAGACCTCATGCCAATGGACTTCTTCTTATGGGTATTTATCAAGGATAAAGTTTACACTTCAAAACTGGCAACAGTCAACGACTTGAAAGCAGCAATAGAAAGAGAATGCTCCCAGCTACAAGACGAAATGATTCTCAGTGTTTGCAATTCCATTGTTGCACATTATCAGTGGTGCCTGGATCAGGACGGTCATCAGTTTGAATACAGACGTTGAGGGATGAAAAGTATATCTTTATGATCATTCAAAGTGTGTATACATTTTTTTGAGACACCCTGTATGTGTGTGTGTGTGTGTGTGTGTGTGTGTGTGTGTGTGTGTGTGTGTGTGTGTGTGTGTGTGTGTGTGTGTGTGTGTGTGAATATATTGTGATTTTTTATTTAATTTTACATAGTCCAGAAAACATACTCTAGAGACCAAAGATGGAACTTTTTTAAGCCACTTCAGGCCTCCAATAAGCAGGGAGGTAGTCTCACACCGGGCAATGAAATTCATCTCTTGCCTAAAGACAATCACAAACATCCATGTCCACAGTGGGATTCAAATCCATGACCTGTTGGTTGGAGAGCAGATATGCTAACCACTCGGCCAACTAGGCTGGCGAGCATACATATACAAAATATACAAGGGTAAACAAGAATAAAAATATGAATTGATCTGAGCAGTATCAACATGGTTTTGCAGCTGAAAACAGATTGCATCAGTAGCTCCACTCTTCAAGACTGATATCATAAACTTTCTTTTTTTTTTTAATAACTGAATTCATTACTTATATATTGAGTTGCTATTTTTTGTAACTGTACTTACAAATTGAAATGGATAAAATTGATTTTACAGATGCTTTAGGAGGATATGATATTAATTCATTTTTATTAGATAAAACATTTAGGTGTTCAGATGTTAATATTATTATCACAACCTCCTAGGAATCAGCAGACTCATTCTGGGAGGTTTATTTGACTGACAACATAGTTATCATATTGAACTTAAAATCCTTAACACTTCCTGCATTAACAACACATTCTGGTAATGTGTAATTCCATTTACCCACAGATTTCTATGTAAAAAACTACTCCTTATGCCCTTCTTTACCACACTTACCCAATTTCCAGGGATGGCCTCTGGTTCTTCCCTTCTCGCCTTCTACTCTTTTTATAATTGCCTCAACCACCTCCTTATCCCTACACAGCTACACATCATTGTACTTCTTATCACAGCAGAAAATACAATGTGTAGTTTTTGCAACATTTGCAATATGTCCTATATTGCAAATGTCCTATAAACTTCAGTCTACTGCTAGTTATCACTTCAGACCTTGAATCCTTGGTACAGTGTAGTTCCATAATATAGAACACAGGCTTATCTCTGTATTCCAAAATGCAACACCTTGCATTTATTATAAGGAATTGGATGCTGAAATAAGTGAAACATGGTTGAATGAGATGATATCCTAATGGGAATAGAAATGGAAGGGTACAGTGTTTTTTGCAAGAATAGAAAGGATAAGAAGGTAGGGGAGTGCTGCTGATGATGGCAGAGGAATTATGTCCACATAAGACAGACATGAAAGAAGGAAATAGTGGCAATGGTTATAAGGCAGTGTGGTGTGAGGTGGAGGATAATAGGAAGACATATTTAGTTGGATGATGCTATAGGGCAGGGAATGTGGAGGGTAATGATGAAGAAATGTATAAACAACTTGGGTTAGTGAACAAAGGAAGGATATTATTACGGGCAATTTTAATTATGGCAGTATAGATTAGAATGAAGAGATAGTATTTAGGAATAAGGAAAATGAATTTTTTGAGTTCTTGAGAGAGACGACTACCTCAGACAACATATAAAGGAGGTCATGTGAGGATCAAGAGTTTTAGATCTGTTCAATCTGGAAGAAAGCACTTTAGAGGCAGTAGAAGATAATGGAAATAATCAGTTACATGAAGAGTATAAACAGCAAGCCAGAGAGTAACTCAGTGAGGACAACAAAAATGCAGTATGAGCAGAAATTAGCATATCAAGCAAAGAAAAACCCTAGAGAGTTTTTAAATAATGTGGCAAACAGAAGGAAGAATGATTATGGTAAGATGATGTTAATGGATGAAAATGGTAGAATAGTTACTGTTATAGAACACACTGTAAGCTATTCATTGATCAATTTATAAGGGTGTTTCATTCTCATCAGGATGAAATCATGAAAAACTTAGTTTAAAGGACATAGGAGAGGTTGGCTTAATTGTGAGTGAATAGAAGGTATTTTGAGGAAATAAATAACCTTGATGTCAGTGAGGTGAAAGGATTTGATGACATATCACCACATGTCTTAAGGGAATGTTCCAGGGAACTGGCAGTAGCATTTTCATGTGTCTTCAATAAGAGTCTTATAACAGCACAAGTTAGTGAAAAGAAGGTAAAATTTTTCCACTGTATAAAGGTGGCGATAAAGCTGTAGCTACAAATTATAGGCCAATCTGTATATCTGGAGTTGTGGTGAAGGTACTAGAGAGATTGGTGAGAATCAGGATACAGAAATGGGTTGATAACAGCAGATAACTCTGTGGTTATCATCATTGATTTGTTACAGGGAGATCATGTTTTACTAACTTACTTATGTACTATAAAAAGGTGACAAAAGTCTTGGACAAGAGAGATGCATATACAGTAGTATACTTAGATTTTGCAAAAGGTTTTCATATACTGCCATATGTGAAGCTGTTAAATAAATTGAAATGGATGGGATTGGATAACAGACTTATGAGTTGGATCAATGACTGGCTGTCAGACAGGTATCAGAAAGTTGTATATGGGGGAGCAGTATCCTGAAAGAGGAAGGTCACTGGTGGTGTACCACAGGGCTCAGTTTTGGGACCACTGTTGTTCAATTTGTATATTTCGTGACATTGGAATGGGTTAACTGGTGATATGCAGCTGTTTGCAGATAATGCAAAACTGAAGAAAATAAAGAATCAAGCAGATGTTATGACCTCATGGGAGGACTCGAATAGATTGCATGAATGGCAAGTAAGTGGATCTGTCAGTTCAATGTTGCAAAGTGTTAGGTTTTGATTGGTACGCAACGATGGAATGCAAAGAATACATTTGGCGAGAAAACTTTAAAGGAGGTAGAAGAGACGAGAGTCTGGGAGTGGGGGTAGACAATGATCTGATATTCAGGGACCACATTGAATAAGTTGTGAAGATGTCACATCAGATAATAGCAATGATGCAGAGGACCTTGACATGCAAAAATATAGAGGTTATTATGCTATTGTGTAAGGCCTTGATCAGGCCTCACATGGATTACTATGCAAAGATTTGGTCACTGGGTTTTCATGGTGATGAGGATATGTTAGAAAGGGTCCAGAAATGATTCACAAAGGTGATCAGTGGTCTTTGGAATGTGGAGTATGAGGACAGATTGAGAATATGATGTCAATTGCAAAGCAAATGAATAGGAATGAATAGCCTCATGAATAGGAGGAGGGGGGGGATATGACAGACATATAAACTAGTGAGGGGTTATCACGTTGACATGGAAGAGATTTTTCATAGAATGGGAGAGGGAGTTAGAACAAGAGGCCATCTCTGGAAATTGTAGGAGGTGTGAGGGAATTCTTTACATGGAGAGCGGTTGGTGAGTGGAATGCATTGCCTAAGTGTGTTGTGAATGTAGACACAATGAATCAGTTTAATGCACAGTTGGATGAGTTTTGTGTGTGTGATAGTGTATACCTCCCACAATGAGTCTCAGACTCCATAGAGGTCAGATGTTAATAATAATTAATATTAAAACTACAACCCCACTCATCTGTCCACACCAAAAGTTTATTCAAATCTTCCTGAAGAGAAATAACATCAGCAATACTTTTTAATTCTGAATCATCAACAAACAGCTGAAGATCCCCAGTCAATCCACATGAAATATACACTCATGAGCAGTTGAATTAAAGATACCTGCCAAGTTGGCGAAATGGTGCTGTGGTCACCCTGGTGAATGGAATAGTGCCACGTGGCACGTGACGGGGATGTCGTCAGATCTTGTACTGAGCGTCTGAGTAATAACTGAGCACAGAATAAGGAAGACTCGAGATTTCAGTGAATTCGATGCTGCCAGATAGACGGAGCCAGACGTATTGGGGCACTCCATCTCCGAAGTCATGCAGGCACTGGGCTTTTCACGGGCCACTGTGTCAAGAGTGTACTGTGAGTACATGGAATTGGGTAAAACCACAGCAGCCAGGGAAAACTGCTGTGGTGTACAATGTGTCGATGACAGGGGACACCGTTGGCTAGCTCGAATGGTAATAGCTGATAGACAGGCCACAGTGCTGCAGATCACTCACCAATTCAATGCTGGACAATAACGATGTGTGAGCAGCCACATCATCCAGAACCATCTCCTCTCTATGGGGTACAGAAGCCACCGCCTGACTAGGGTACCTCTGCTCACAAGACACAACGATTGGCATGGGTGCAGGAACACCGCCATTGGACCCTCGACGCATGGAAAAAGGTCACCTGGACTGATGAGTCGAGGTACACATTGGTACATGCTGATGGCAGGGTACGAGTGCATCGCAGCGAGTGCATCGCAGCGATGGATCCCTCATGCCAGCAGGGTACAGTTCAGGCCAGTGGTGGAATCCTCGTATGGGGACTGTTTACGTGGGATGAAATGAGTCCCCTGGTATATCTACTATCATCCCTCACCGGCAAACGATACAGGGACCTGCTGTCAGATCATGTGCACCCATTTCTGCACCCTGCAGGAGACCTGTACCTACAGCAAGACAATGCACCAGACCACCGCTCCCGAATTGTAGCCTAGTGGTTGGATGAACACTCCAAGGACATGAGGATGCTTGGCTGGCCCCGAGGTACCCTGACCTCAATCCTATTAAACATATATGAGATGCTGTTGAGAGAGAGATATATACGTGCCCTGGACTCTGCTCCAACTAATCCCCGTGCACTGTGGGAGGCTGTGCAGCGGTCATGGATTAGTTTGGCTCCCCAACGCTTAAGGTGCTTTGTGGAGTCCATGCCACGCTACATCACCGCTGTCATTAAGGTGAAAGGGGATGCTACCCGCTACTAGGCAGGTATCTCTAATTCAACTGCTCATGAGTGTAATTAACAAAAAATTTAAACAGTAAGTTCATGTGAAATATTCAATTTGATAATGTGTCAAGATATGAAAATTATAGCACTATTAAATCAGTAGTTTTTTCAACATTATACCACCATAACTACTATTCTATATGAGTGACTAATTCACGTTCAACTGAAAAGCCCTTTAAAATAATCCTTTCTTACAACAACAACAAATATTTAACCTTGTCACTGATTTGTTTTTGTCCAGCAGACAAAAACAAATCAAGTCTTTCTGACCAATGCACTAAGGAAAATAATAGTGAAACAAGGTTTGCTTACAAAAATGCAGCTAAAAAAGAAAGAAATTAAGAAAGGAAAAATAACTGATTTAACACATATGAAATCCTCAGTGAAATTAAAAAAAAAAAAAAAAAAAAAAACTGAATAACTTCCACAATCATATATTTCAATTATTTCATCTCTTTAAAACCAACAATTATCATTACAATTTTTAACAGCCTAAGACTCCATGGAGTCAAAGACTCATCTAGGAGGTCCCTCTGTCATACACACCACTCATCATACCATGCTTTAAACATATTCAAATTATCAGCAAACACCACACTCTCAAGCAAGGCATTCCAATCATTCACAACTCTGCATGCAAAAAACCTGCTTCTCACTCCCTTGTTCACACCCTTCAATGATCGCCCACCATTTTTTGAAAAACCTCTTCAACATTGATCCTACAATGACCTCCTACCAACATGTCCCTATTATATCATCTCTCTTCCTCCTATTCACTAGACTCTGTAAATTGCATCTTCTCAACCTTTCCTCATATTTAACATTCGGAGATCAGAAACTACATTAGTCAGTCACCTATGGATCCTTTCCAACATCTCCTATTCTACAAGTCAGTGTCCTCTGCATCACGTCATTGCAAGAATTCGTTGTGTTGTCCTCACAATTTTGGTTATGTGTCATCTAAATTTTAGATACTTATCTACCATCACCCTAATATCTCTTATTTCTTCCATCTCCAACAATATATCCCCACCAAGTGTAAATTTGACATCCCATCTTTGTTTCTCAAATTTTAAAACCTTATATTTTGTAACACTGACTGGCATCTCCACTCCCATGCCCATTCACTCAATCTATTCAAGTTTACTTATAAGGCCACAAAATCTACTCTACTCCTCATAGTTAGTCCTAAGTTTGCATCATCAGCAAACAATTGAATTGAATATCCCCATCCAAATCATCCCCAATATCATTAACATACATGATAAACAACAATGGCCATAAAACAGATCACTGAGGCACCCCATTAGTGACTTTCCTCTTTCGGGATATTGCTCCTACGTACACAACTTGCTGATACCTATCAGATAGCCAATCTCCGATCCAATGCACTAGTCTAATATCCAACCACATCCACTCTACTTTGACTATCAACTTATCTACCAAAGACCTCTGCAAAATCTAAGTATGCTACTGTGTACCATCTCCTTTGTCCAGTGAAGCTGTCACCTTATTGTAATAAATAAATAGATTACTAAAACATGACATCTCTTTAGCAAATCCATGCTGTCCATCAAAGATAATACCACTGTTGTCAACCCAATTCTGTATCCTGATTCTCACCAGCTTCTCCAACACTTTAACCAAAACAACTGACATGCAGATATGCCTATAATTTGGTGTTTGAGTTGTGTCGCCTCCTTTATGAAGCAGCACAATTTTGCTTTCCTTCCACTCCTTTGGAACTTGACCCAGTGCAAGACTCATATTAAACAAATATGTCTAGGCAGATGCCAACTCCCTGACACATTCCATCAAAATAAATGGTGATATATTACTAAGTCCCTCAGCCTTATTAACATCAAGTTTGCTCAATTCCTCATATACCTCTTGCTCACTTACAGTCAGTCACTCCTCCTCATCATCAACTGCTCTCGAACTCTGCATGATGTCACATTCACAAGAATGAAAGACCATTATGAACTACTCATTAAGTATCTCCACCACACATTCTGCAACAGCTGTCTTTATACCATTTCCTCCAATCAATGTCATCCTTCCATAATCATTCTTTCTTTTGCTGGCTACATATCAAAAGAACTCTCTAGGATTCTTTTTGGCTTCATCAGCTAACTGATGCTCACACTGAACTTTTGCTACCGACTCTTACCAAGTCATCCTCATGATTATTACCATTCCTCTTATGTTGGCTCCATAATGCCATTTTCCTCTGTATCGCATGTTCAGTCTCTTCATTCATCCATTACACACCTACCTTATTTAACCTTCTGACTCTTGGAATACATTTAGACATTGCTTCTGTAAACAGTTCTTGAATATCATTCAAGTAGCATGGATCTCCTTTCAACCAACTTCTCATTCCAGGCTACACCTGCAAGCTGTCTCCTGAGCTTCTCATAATCACCAGCCTTGCAGTTCCACATATATCCTTTCCTCACACTGCTGGCAACCACCCAGGTAATTACCTCATGGTTATTCTCACAGAGGGTGATTTGACACCTCATTTATAATAAAATCCTCTGATGAGATGATCAAATGCAAGACCCTCAATCCTTGTGTGCCCTCTGCGACATACTACCTAAGGTAATTGTCCCTCAAAAACTCAAACTGATTTTTTTTTACTTCCAGTTGCTATCTCATCATCCCAGTCTATATTGCAATAATTAAAATCATCCATAATGATCAACTTTTTCTTATTTGTTTGGTTAATTTGATTATACAATTCTTGGTCACTACTATCCTCATTATCAGGTCTATAACAACATCTGACTAAGTAATTCTGACTCTATCTCACAGCATACTGCCTCAAAACCAATGCCACCATTTTCCTCTTGCATCTCTACCTTGTATGAATATAACACTCCCTTGTTACCCTTTCTATCTTCACAAAACACCATACCTTTCCAACTCTATTCCTGTAAGGATGTCATCCTCATCCAACCATGTCTTATTTATTCCAACAATTCTTGGTTAAACAGACTCAAGTAATGCAACCATTTCATTTGTCTTGTTTTTTACACTTTTAACATTTGTATACAAAACATAACATTCCCGGATCTATAACAAGTTTCACTGATACCACATATTAGATGTGACTTCGCCGTACTTAACTCGAGCCATTTCTTTTCTCCTTATTCATCTTAGAACCTCTTTCAAACTGTTTTCCCTTCATCCCATCATCCTGTTCCCTTTTTGTCTAGGCATTCACATCCTCTTGCAGCAGCATCCTTTCTCATGCTGTGTTCCCCTGTTCACCCTGAACCTTCCCGTTTCCTCATTTGTCTTGCACCCTTGTTCTCTCATTCTCTATACTCATGCTACCCACTTCTTCATTCTTAACCTCAATCTCTCCTTTCTCACTCTTCCACTCTTTTACATCACTTCTTACTTGATCAGATTAATTCTCTACCTTCCAGTCTCTCCAAATGTCTCCCACCAAAACCAAATGTTTCCCACTAAAATGCAGTCTGTCATTCATCCTTCAAACTTATTCATCACATTAACAAACTGCACTCCATTCTTCTCACACATTTCTGCTAATATATCATTCACAATCTTCACTCTCCGCCTCATTTCATCACTATCAGATCTAGGCAACACACTGAAACTTTCCTATCACACTATTATCTTTTATCCTTCTCAACAACCTCCTGATATCCACTCTTACATGTTCCTTGTTCCCATTTAAGTCATATTTCCCTATTACCTCTACCAACTCTTTTGTTTGCTTACTCCTCATATCCTTCACCACTCTATGCATTTTATCTCTAGAAAAACAAACCTTGTGCATCTTCTCATTTACCACGCCTCTAATAATCAAATCCCCACACAATGCCACTTGTGGGTCCTTCATTACCTCTTTCACACCAATATCGTTCATTTCCATCATTTTCACTCTTCCATACATATTTTGAATTCTTTTAATTTCACTCCATATCCATTTCATCTCTTGCCTCAACCAACTCAGCTTTCAAATCTGGCATCACATTTTCGCTCTCATTCACTCTCTCGGTTTTAATACCAGCCATACATGCTTGTTTGCCATCAATGTCACTCACCACCTTACCTTTAACTGCACTCTGTTTTTCAACTTCTGCTATATTCATATCACTTTTGTCTTTCTTACCATCGATTGTTAAGTTCAAGATTGCTCAAACGTGTGGACAGACTTATGTGTTCGTAGAACATGTTGTTTATTATTTTAACGGTATAATAGAACACAGAAACTAAGTAAATAATTAATTTATTGACTTGATGCTTGTGACAAACAGTGTTTTTGTGCTCTGAAGATGCTGGTTATAATACCAGCGAAATATCAGCATCAAGTCAATAAATTAATTATTTACTTAGTTTTTGTGTTCTATTATACCGTTAAAATAATAAACAACATGTTCAAGATTGCTCGTTCACGTTTTCAAAATTTTTTTTCTACCATTTTTTTGCTGCTCTTTTACACTGTCCCTCTATAGTGAGTGCTCGTCTGATAGTTTTCTATCAGGTGAGCATTCATCCTCCTCATGGCATTCTCACTACTAACACTTTCAGTTAATTTATCTACATAATCAAACAAATTCATATAGCACACCTCACATTTCAATAATAAATAAATAATTATTATTATAATTACGGCTATTATAGCCTGTTTTTGTTTAGGAGTGTCCCTTATTTTAAATACATTGGCTATAATTACTCAAAAAAGGGTATATATATTTTAGGGCATTATGGGTGAGTATAGAAGGCAATTATAGTAGAATAAAATTGGAAAAATTTTGTACATACCTTGTTTTGATACTGGGATGTCTTCCAATTCCATGATCCTGCTGAAGGTTGTTTATAACGAGGGGGAAAAGGAGTAAGGGAGCGGGAGGGTGATGCGGGAAAAATAAATTTGGAAACCCGGGTTTTGTATTAATAATATATATATATATATATATATATATATATATATATATATATTATTGTGTTTAAGGGCACTTTTTTGGGGGAGGGGAGAGAAGAGGAAGGGTTTATTTATGGGGAAACTGGGGTAGGGGACCCTTCCTCCTTCGGCCCCCCTCGTTATAAACAACCTTCAGCATGATCATAGAATTGGAAGACATCCCAGTATCAAAACAAGGTATGTACAAAATTTTTCCACCTCTTTTATTCTGCTATAATTGCCTTCTATACTCACCCATAATGCCCTAAAATATATATACCCTTTTTTGAGTAATTATAGCGAATGTATTTAAAATAAGGAACACTCCTAAACAAAAACATGCTATAATAGCCGTAATTATAATAATAGTGTTTAAGAGGAGTAGCATGGGAATTTTCCCAGAAACTATACCTAAATAATTATATAATAATTCCTTATTATAAAACTTACCGTGTTCATATGGAGAAAATGTTCCAGCATCAATATTGATATAAGGATCAATTTTGATTGACGTTACTTTTTGTCCACATGCCTTTAAAATAGTACCAATGCTACTTGCAATGACTCCTTTACCAATTCCACTAATTACACCTCCAGTAACAAGGATATACTTCATTTCTGATGAAAGGCCTGGAAAATAAAATATGATAAACAAAGCTTGGAGGGGGGGGGGCTGATAAGATTAAGACTAAGATATCTTTGGTAAAGACATATTATAAAACACAAATATTTAGTTTCCCTTTCAAGCATCTGCCCTTTGTATTTTAAACTGATTTATATGTAATTTGCTCTCTTGGTAAGTAAATTAACAGATGCAGTACCTTTAAAGCACTCATGTTTTTAGAAAATGAAAAAACCATTAAAGATGAAAAAAAAAAAAAACAAGTAAAGAAATGATCTGAGACAATCATAAAGTAAGTTTCACAACAGCATTCTTGTATAATTCGAAACAACAGAACCCCAAGAGAGATTTGTCTTATACAATCTTATACAATGCAGAGGGGGTTATTTATTGCCATTTATTAACATAAGCATAAACCATAATATACAGTAAATAGGAAAGCTTAGATGGGCCCATAAAAATGTCATTCTGATCATGGGGGGGTCTAAAATTGTATATATATTCCACTATTTAATTTTTAAATAAAATTCATATCATTTTGCCAAATTCTGTCTAAGTGTGTCCAATTTTGCCTAATTTAGTTAAAGAGATAACATGAAAAAATTTCAAATCCTAAGTTTTCGCTCTTTTCTTCTCTTCAGTCCTCAAGATGAATTGAGTTCCTCATGGATAAGAGCCTTTCCCTGTTCTCTGTCCAAAGCTCTTTCATATGCCAACAGCTTTGGAAGTCCAATGCAATTCTAAGGGATTTATGCCATGTTAATTTTGGTCTTCCCCTGGATCAAATGTGTTTAAAATTCATAAACAGCAATAAAGGTCTCTTCCTCTCATCCAGTGAGTTCAGCCAGATTATAATGAGTAAAAATATGGTCAATTAATAAATTTAGTTTAATCCTTTATCCAGGTGTAAGCAAACAAAGTTTGCGCCTGAAAAGATTTTCAGGACTGAGGTAAGGTAGTGCAACACCAGGAAACTCCGAGCAAAGGTGGACCAAGCTCTCGTCACTCCTTGTCTCAGGATCTCCCATAATACAAAGCACATCTCCTTGCTGACATGTATACTGTTATGCATTAAGGGAAGGGCCAGTACCAAGACCGGTTTCGACCTTTATTGAGGTCTCGTCAGTGGGAGGCAGACTCAAACGTGCAGATACTAAGGCAGAAGCAATAGGAGAGGTCATATATACCTATACAAGTTGCCAACAGGTGTACCACCTTATTATTGAATTACTCTGGATTTAAAGAAAGATGTCGGAAGTTTATTTTGCACTTGTGGTACACCTGTTGGAAACTTGTATAGGTAAATATGACTTCTCCTATAGCTTCTGCCTTAGTATCTGCACGTTTGAGTCTGCCTCCCACTGACGAGACCTCAATAAAGGTCGAAACCGGTCTGGGTACTGGCTCTTCCCTTAATGCATAGCAGTATACATGTCAGCAAGGAGATGTGCTTTGCATTATGGGAGATACTGAGACAAGGAGTGACGAGAGCTTGGTCCACATTTGCTCGGAGTTGCCTGGTGTTGTGCCACCTTACCTCAGTCCTGAAAATCTTTTCAGGCGCAAACTTTGTTTGCTTACACTTGGATAAAGGATTCAACTAAATTTATTAATTGACCATATTTTTACTCATTATAATCTGGCTGAAATCACTGGATGAGGGGAAGAGACCTTTATTGCTGTTTATGAATTTTAAACAAGCATTTGATCAAGGGGAAGACCAAAATTAACATGGCATAAAGCCCTTAGAATTGCATTGGACTTCCAAAGCTGTTGGCATATGAAAGAGCTTTGGACAGAGAACAGGGAAAGGCTCTTATCCATGAGGAACTCAATTCATTTTGAGGACTGAAGAGAAGAAAAGAGCAAAGAGCTAAATTTGATATCCACTTTTATGATAACAGTTTTGATGGCACTTTCTTTCATAATGTGATCTATTACAGATGATTGGTAAGAGTGGAGACAAAGTGCACACTTGTCTTATACCGATTTTACATCAAACCACCTTCTTGTAACCTCCTTCGAGTCTAACTGCTGACTGACTTACACATAAACTGTATTGCTCTATATAATGTAATATAAAATCCTTCATTTTTAAAATATTCTACTAAATTCTGCCACTAAAAATGATTCCATTTCAATCAAAACTGAGATGGCTTGACACTTTCATAAAGATTCCAACTACCAAATTTCAATAAAATTTATCCAGCAAGAGTAGAAGTAGAATAACATACATGCAGATGGAGAATATGAATCTAAAAGGAAAGCATGAATCATGTCTTTCTTTTCTTTTTCTTTTTGACTGACTGCAACTGAACAAAATCAGTGAAGGTATTTAGTACAGATATAATGTTTGCTTTCTGCATAAAACAGTCATCATAATCCAGTAATAAATTTTCAAGTATACTGGGTAGTCACTTGTTCTAGCTTGGGAGCACCACCCTCATCAGTTTCTTTTAATGTCTTCTCATGTTTCATTTCAATTTCCTCCTCAAAATCTTCATTTTAGTACTGAAGACAAATGTCAATGGATGCAAATGCTTTATAGTTGCTGATGTGGATCATATCATGATTATGGGATGTCAAGAATTGGTAAAATATTTCTTATTTCTGTTGTAAATACATGTCCCAACTCATAATATTCTTAAAAGAATACTAAAAAAATTTTAATTTTTAATATGTTCAGATGTCATCCATGCATATGTAAACTCTCTTCCAATTCCTTTAAAACAATGAAGCCTGGCCCTTTTTCCAATAACAGCTTTCATTTACTAGTTCCTGACATATTGCAGGTGTCATCAGCACTAAATTTTTGAATCATGATTATGTAATTTTTCTAACACTCCATGTGGTGATAGAGGTTACTAGCTGGCCCAATTAAACAGCAATGTGTCCCAAATAAACAAAACAAATTCTTGCTCAATTCTCATTTTATTTTTGTTCTTCCAGAATGTTAACATTTTTAATATCCACTAAAAATTCTTAATGTTCCAATAAAATAGTTGCCTTGATTAACTGGCAGCCAATTAACCAGAATCTACTGGTATTTATGTGTACACACACACACACACACACATACATATATATATATATATATATAAATCATCATCACAACACTAAATATGGATATAGACCTTATGACCTGTTCCGGTTTCATTTTTAATCTAATAGCCTTTTCTGGTCTACTCTGTTTTCTCTTCCCAGAATGAGATAAAAAGAAAATGTAAAACCAATACGAAATAACCATTTCTACTGAAAAACTCCTAACCCCTTTCTATAAACATTCAGTAGATGAATTTAATAGTAAACATTTTTAAGTTAGTGCTTCTACTGAGAAATTTCTTAGACTTAAAGAATGGGGATGAGAAAATGACAGATTAATTTGGAATAAGATTGTTGATAGGAAGTCAATAATAACTCAAATATATTGTAGTATTACTGACCAACTAAGTGGCCAGTGTGGTTGGCCAAGCAGACAACATACCCACTCTCCAACAGTCTGTAGGTTGGAGAGTGGGTATATTGTTTGCTTGGTGATGAAATTCACCCAATGTGAGACCCTGATGATCAGAGGAATGAAGGTGTATAATGTAATGATCCTAAAAGGTTTATCTCTAAGGTTCTTGGATTATCTAATCCTTAATACACACCCTTAACCAAAGGTACCAATGTACAGTAACCCTCTCTTATCTGCAGTTTCAGTTACTCACGGTCAACCCCCAATCTAAAAATATTATTATTATTATTACTAAAATATTATTACCATGACACCTCCAGGGAGTCCAAAGACTCATCGAGGGAGGGCACCTACTCTACAATTCTCTGCTTCCACCAACCGCAACTACCATCTACCACCAGCCACCACCACTAGATTTTTACAGACAATCACAAACATCCATGCCTACAGCGGGATTCGAACCCACAGCCTTTTAGCTGGAGAGTGAATATGCTAACCACTCAGCCAACCAGGCCAGCATATTAAATTCTATATTAAATGGAAAATTCCAGAAATAAACAATTCATAAGTTTTAAATTGCATGCCACTCTGAGTAGGGTAATGAAATCTTGCACCGTCCCGTTCTGGGACATGAATCATCCCTTTGTCCAAGTGTATCCACACTGTACTGAATACGCTGCCTGCCCGTTACTCACTTAGTAGCTGTCTTGATTATCAGATCGACTCACAGTATCACAGTACTTGTGTGTTCAAGTAACCCTTATTTTACTTAATAATGGTCCCAAGCGTAAGAGTAGTAATGATGCCAAAGAGAAGCTGTAAAGTGCTTCTTTTATTACAGTATATTGTTATAAAAGAAGCACTTTACAGTTTATTTTTCATTTTTTGTTCTATTTTTATTTAGTTTTTGTTGTTAACCTCTTACTGTGCCTAATTTATAAATTAAACTTTATCATAGGTATGTATGTATAGGAAAAAACAGTATATCAGGGTTCAGTAATATCCATGGTTTCAGGTATTCACTGGGATCTTGGAAAGTATTCCTTGCGGATAAGGGGAATGACTGTATTACAGGTTTTGAACCTTTTCCGAGTGAAATTTGAATAATGAGCAGTATTATTTAATATATCAAGAAATGATGTGCTTAGTTCCCGATGCAGATTTGCAGCTTGTTTACACTGGGTGCAATCATAACCATCAGTATATCACATGTATTACTGCACTATTTGATATTTCATAAAATAAAGTAAAATAAAATAAACAAAATCAGTCTTTTGAAAATAGTTGCGATATGAAAAAAAAAATTAGAAGGGTAAAAGGGGGGGGGGATTCAAAGGAAACAAAGAAAAAGAAATTCATCATAAAAGAATGAAATATTGTTCAGTTATCCTGTTTACATACTGTAAGCAGGGTAACTTCATCATAAATGACCTCCTCACATACAACTTGCATTGCAATAATAATAATAATTATTATTATTATTATTAAACAAGAACCTCATGGAGTCAAAGACTCATCTAGGAGGTCCTTTTATCTCACAATAATGTGATTGTTACTCCCTCCACACACACAAGTGAGGGTATGTAGGTGTCATGTAATTCAATATGTGTGTGTTAGATCATTTAAAATAAAAATAAAAAATGATTTATTAGATTAAGTGTTTACTGGTTAAACATCAATCATCTGCATTGTAACATTAACTGCACACCTATAATATCATACAAAAATCGATCAGAGAACTAAAAACACTCAAAATAATAAGAGATTTTATATACAGTAGTTCTCCCTTATCCACGGGACATACATTCCAAGACAACCCACGGATAGTACCAAACCCTATATATATATATAAATATATACTATGTTCTTTCCTATACATACATACCTATGATAAAGCTTAATTTATAAATTAGGATGGTAAGAGATTAACAACAATAACTAATAATAAAATATAATAATTATAACAACATACTGTAATAAAAGTTATCTGAATGTGAATGGAATCTTAGCAACCTCAGCATATGTTTTTATTATTATTATTATGTATTTATTATTTTATGAAGTCGAGAACTTTTCTTTTTTATTTAAAAGGAAGCACTTCACGGCTTCTCTCTGGCATATCAGAATTGTCAGCATCACTATTCTTGCACTTTGGGGGCATTATTAAGTAAAATACTTGAACACATGCACTGCGATACAGCAACACTCAATCTGATACCTACTCAGAACAGCATGCAATTTAAAACTTATAAATTGTCTATTACTAAAAAAAAAAGTCATATGGCTTCCTTTCTCTGATGTAAATTTACACAAGTAAAGTTAATATTAGATTCAACATTATTTCAAATCCGAATGTTTGTAAAAACTATGAAAGTTTCGTAAGTTGACCTGAGAGCTTATGAGAATACAATCCTCAGCATCGCCAAGTTGTCTTAGCTTGCATTATTTGACTTAAGTAGCTAAGGCAACGCGGGGATGCTGAGGAATGTATTCTCATAAGCTCTCGGGTCAACTTATGAAACTTTCAGACTTTTTACAAGCATTCGGCTTTGAAATAATGTTGGATCTAATAGCCACTTTGACAATGTAATTATAAATTATTTCTGGAATTTTCCATTTAATATTTTTGGACCACAGTTGACCACTAATATCCACAGATAAGGGCGGAACTACGGTATTCACTTATTCTTATTCCTAGTGCCCCCTCCCCAGAAATTATGGTTTTTTCATCCTGTACACTCAAGAAAATTGACCATAGAACTCATACTATTTTTCAGGCAATAAAAATAGTGTCAGGATTAGGGACCATGAGATGGTGGCACTTCTCAGCTGCCTCTCTTCACCGGATGGCATGTATAATTAGTGATGGCAATGGACCAGCTATCTCTGATTGGCTACCGGTGGAGACTGAACTTCCCCCCCCCTGTCTCCAAAAGTCAGATAGGGCTAACATGGCCTTGCCTACTCTCTATATGGGAATAAAAGGTATTAGCATTTTTTTTTAAATTCCTGATACCTTCATTCCATAAAAATGCATTCCCACATCAGCATTTGATCTTTGGTCACTGAAGCAATTTTATCCCCTTTTCTTGCCCATGCCTAATCCCAGTATAAATCTGTCACTTCTTGCAAGTGAGATTTCTAACAATTAGTAACACATAAAACAAACATTGGTTTATTATTATCTGGGAAATATCTCTGGAGTTCCAACAACTCATCACTGGTATCATTCTTAATTTTAAAACAATACTTATCACACTCAGTATTGAATTCATTCACTAACGTTCTATTCAATGTTACCTCTGACAATCTATTCTACTGAATGATACTACACAACATGAAAAAAATCTATCCTCGCATATACTTCATAATTACTCTTATACAACTTTAGGATGAATTTTTTGTCCTCGTCTCCTTATCTCTTCTCAATATCTTGAAAAATCTCCTCTGAAAATGAATTCATAAAACCCCTTTACTATCTTCTATATGTCTCTTCCAATCTTTCTAGCCTACCACACTTTGCAATCTACACTCTCTTAATCTATCTTCATAATCAAAATTGTGTACACTTAATGTTATCACAACTGTGCTCCTCCCACTGCCAAATCCGAGCTTATGAGGATTTCTACTATATCAACTAATCTGAGCTCAGTAGATATCTTCCTAACATCATATAACTTACTTATTAGTTGTCAATGTTTTGCTCAACAACGTTATTTTTCCCATTTTCTTTACAAGTTTCACATTGATCTCTCATATTCACATCTACATGAAAATCTTTGGTACGTTTGATCTATTGATTACTGCTAACATAACAAAGCCTGTCTATTTCTTTTAAGGTTACACGGTGATCAGCATTCATATTTATGAATTTATGGACACAAAACACACATGCTGAAAAGATTGTTTTACTAATTATTAATAAAACAAAAACTTAACGTTTCAACCCTTGTATTGAGGTCATCATCAGAAGGATACACATGTATAGGGACCAAGCTACATGCTGTTGCACTCTATAAAGGAACATTAAATCTACGTTGTTAACTAATCTTTTTCTTACCCTGACCCCTAGTGATAAAATAAATAAATAATTAATTAAAAAATAAATTAAAATAAATAAAAACTGCAATAAACTCTGCTAAAGTCCTCACGTACTAAGATTCTTCTGGAATTCTACAGTTCATATTGTTATATTACGATTATCTTCTGGATTTGTACAGTTCAGGTTGCTATTGAATGTTCAGAGAAAAGAAAAAAAAAAACACTTCACCAAGTCTTCTTGTATTGAGATTTTTCTTTGTGGTTGCTATGAAGGTTGCAGATGGGTTCTCCACATTCTTGGAACGGTTAGACCATCATTTTTATTTCAGATTCGGATTATGTATGAGCATTTTACATGCTTCTTTGAATTTCCGCTGGAACCAGGTTTTGGTGCGGTGTAGGGACTTGGTACCTTTCCAATCAATTCTGTGGTATGTTTGGAGTGCGTGGTCAGAAAAGCCGGTTTTTCCAAAATGGAGGTATTTAATATGTCATTTGTGGTCATCCTTTCTGATTGGGATGGTTCGCCCTGTTTCCCCTATGTATGTTATTATATTACATGTGCATTGTATTTAGTAAACCCCTGGGTGGGCTAGGTGTGGCATAGGATCCTTGGAAGAACTGAGTAGGTGTCTTAATTTTGTCAGGGGTTTAAAAGTGGTTTTGATGTATTTGTGTAGTGTTCTGTCTATTATTTCGGAAATGCCTCTAACATATGGTATGGCAATAGCATTCTTGAAATCTTTTTTGTTAATAGTGGTATCACTGTGGAGGATCTTGTGAATGGTTTTTGTACTGATCCATTTTTTATAAAGGTATGTTTGATGATCTCATATTATTATTAAACAAGACCTCATGGAGTCAAAGACTCATCTAGGAGGTCCTTTTATCTCACACACATCTCATCATACCGGGTCTTAAACACATTCAAACTCCTTGCAGACACCACACTCTCAGGCAAGGCATTCCAATCATTCACAACTCTGCACGAAAAAAACCTGCCTCTCACTCCCCTACTCACACCCTCTTTATACAGTTTCCAGGTATGACCTCTGGTTCTCCCCTGATCTCCCACTATTCTCTGTAGAACTTCTCCACCATTGATCCTATAACAACCCCTTACCAACTTGTAGGTCTCTATCATATCTCCCCTCTTCCTTCTCTCCACTAGACTCTGCAAATTACATCTTTTCAATCTTTCCTCATACTCGACATTCCAGAGGTCAGAAACTACCTTAGTCAGTCGCCTTTGGACCCTTTCCAACATCTCTTCATCCTTCTGAAAACCAGGTGACCAAATCTGGGCACAATAGTCCATGTGTGGCCTAATCAAAGCCTTATACAATGGAACAAGAATCTCCCTACTTCTACACGTCAGTGTCCTCCTCATCATTCCCAGAAGTCTTTGTGTTGTCTTCACAATTTTGGCGATGTGTCCCCTAAATTTCAGATCCTTATCCACTATCACTCCCAGATCTCTTATTTCCTCTACTTCCAACAATATATTCTCACCAAGCATAAATTCTGCATCCCATCTTTGTTTTCCAAATTTTAAAACCTTACATTTTGCAACATTGAACTCACATCCCCATTTGCTTGCCCAATCACTCAATTTATTCAAGTCCTCCTGCAAGGCCACAACATCTTCACTACTCTTTATGGTTCGTCCCAACTTTGCATCATCTGCAAACAACCGAATATCTCCATCCAAATCTTCGCCAATATCATTAATATACAAGTTAAATAGTAATGGCCCTAAAACAGATCCCTGAGGCACTCCACTAGTGACTTTCCTTTTCCTGGATATTGCACCCCCATACACAACTTGTTGATACCTATCAGATAGCCAGTCTCCAATCCAATGCACTAATCTAATATCCAACCCCATCTGCTCTAGTTTGACTGTCAACTTATCATGAGGTACTCTATCAAAAGCTTTTGCAAAATCCAAGTATATTACTGTGTATCCTTCTCCTCTGTCCAAGGAAGCAGTCACTTTATTGTAATAAGTCAGTAGATTACTAAAACATGACCTCGCTTTAGCAAATCCATGCTGTCCATCAAAGATTATACCATTGTTGTCAACCCAACTCTCGAACCTAGTTCTCACAAGCTTCTCCAACAACTTAACCACAACACCTGACACACAGATAGGCCTATAGTTTGATGCTTGAGTTCGATCACCTCCTTTATGAAGTGGCACAATCTTGCCCTCCTTCCACTCTTTAGGGACTTGACCAAGTGCAAGACTCGTATTAAAAAAATATGTCAAGGCAGGTGTCAACTCTCTGGCACATTCCTTCAGAATACGCGGTGATATATTATCAAGTCCCACAGCCTTATTTACATCTAGTTTACTCAACTCCCCAAACACCTCTTGCTCACTTACAGTCAGTCTCTCCTCCCCATCATCAACTGCTCTTAATCTCTCCATGAAGTCACATTCACAAGATTGAAAGATCTTTATGAACTGCTCATTAAGTATCTCCACCACACATTCTGCAACAGCTGTCTTTATACCATTTCCTCCAATCAATGTCATTCTTCCATAATCATTCTTTCTTTTGCTGGCTACATATCGAAAGAACTCCCTAGGATTCTTTTTAGCTTCATTAGCTAACTGCTGTTCATACCTCTCTTTAGCTACTCTCACCAACCAAGTCACTCTCCTTGCCTGGTCTTTGTAAAACTCATGAAATTGGTTACTTCCACTTCTCTTATGCTGCCTCCACAATGCCCTTTTTCTCTGTATTGCATGCTTAATCTCTTTATTCATCCATCTCACACCTAACTTATTTAACCTTCTCACCCGTGGTATACATTTAGACATCGCATCCACTAAATATTTTTTGAAAATCCCCCAAGCTGCATTGATCTCTTTTCCAGCTAACTCCTCATTCCATGCTACACCTGCAAGCTGTCTCCTGAGCTCTTCATAATCACCTCCCTTGTAGTTCCACATATACCCTTTTTTCACAGGGATCCTTGCACTGCTGGCAACCACCCAAGTAATCACCTCATGGTCGCTTTCACCAATTGGTGGATGATTTGATACCTCATTGATAATTACATCCTCCGATGAGATGACCAAATCCGAGACCCTTAATCCTCTTGTGCCCTCTGTTACATACTGTCTGAGGTAGTTATCCCTCAAAAACTCAAGAAACTCATTATCTTTACTTCCAGTTGCTATCTCTTCATTCCAGTCTATATTGCCATAATTAAAATCACCCATAATGACCACCCTTTTCTTATTTGCTTGGCTTATTTGACTATACATTTCACTATCACCACCATCCACATTACCATATTCATGGTTAAGAGCTTGTTCATTTGAACAAATAACTGGAGCTATGTGCTTATGACCCCATAGTCTTCCTTCAGGCTACCTCTCCTTCTCAGTTTACTGCAAACCTACACACACACAGGCCAGTACATACACAAAACTTCTTATCACCACCCAATACAAAAATTAGGGGTCATAAGCACCCTTAAACACAGAGCTCAAACTATTTGTTCAAATGAACATGCTCTTAACCATGAATATGAGATCATCAAACATACCTTTATAAAAAATGGATACAGTATAAAAACCATTCACAAGATCATCCACAGAGATACCACTAATAACAGAAAAGATTTCAAGAATGCTATTGCCATACCATATGTTAGAGGTATTTCTGAAAAAATAGACAGAACACTACACAAATACAACATCAAAACCACCTTTAAACCCCCCCCCCGACAAAATTAAGACACCTACTCAGTTCTTCCAAAGATCCTCTGCCACACCTAGCCCACCCAGCGGTTTACAAAATACAATGCACATGTAACATACCATATATAGGGGAAACAGGGTGAACCATCCCAATCAGGAAGGATGAAAACAAATGACACATTAAATATCTCCATTTTGGAAAAATCAGCCTTTCTGACCACGCACTGCAAACATCCCACAGAATTGATTGGAAAGTTACCAAGTCCTTACACTGCACCAAAACCTGGTTCGAGCAGAAATTCAAAGAAGCATGTGAAATGCTCAAACATAATCTGAATCTGAATAAAAATGGTCTAACCATTCCAAGAATGTGGAGGACCCATCTGCAACCTTCATAGCAACCACAAAGAAAAATCTCAATACGAGAAGACTTGGTGAAGTGTTTTTTTTTCTTTTCCCTGAACATTCAATAGCAACCCATAATATAACAATGTGAACTGTACAATTCCAGAAGAATTTTAGTACGTGAGGACTTTAGCAGAGTTTATTGTAGTTTTTATTTATTTATTTTATTTTTATTTTTTTTTATCACTAGGGGTTCAGGCTAAGAAAAAGCTTAGTTAACAACATAGATTTAATTTACCTTTATAAATTGCAACAGCATGTAGCTTGGTCCCTATACACATATCCTTCTGATGATGAAGATCTCAATACAGAGGTCGAAACAGCCTGTCTATGATCGCTTCAAACCAAAATGCAAAATCTAACAATTTGAAGCACAGACTCTAGTATCCATTTTCCTAAACAAATAATACCAGTTTTTTTCACATCTGGTTTCCAAGTTTCAAACAGCTGGATATCATCTCTTCAAACAATTCACAATATTACTGACATAACATTCTGTACCTCATTATGGTGGAGAGCTGAACAGATGATATATGTAAATCATACCAGAAGCATATACCTCCAAACTGGGCCATTCTAGGTATTATTATTATGTGGGCAACTCCATGGAGTCCTTATACTCATCAAGGGAGGCCTAAATACCATGCCGATCGCTATTCAACATTCGTGCAGTATCTATCATACTTTGCTCTGAACTCATTCATAGTCATGGCACCCATAACAGACTTCAGCAACCTATTCCACTCATTCACCACTCCCCAAATAAAAAGCCCTATCTTCATAAATGTGTCCTCATAAAAGTGCTAACTACACTTTCGTTCAATTTCCAAGTTCCTAATAGCCTCTAGTTCTTCCACCACTAGATCTGTTATGGAAAATTTCCTCTGTATCAATCTTGTAAAAATCTCTCAGTAACTTGTATGTCTCAATCATATCACTCCTTTTCTGACTGTCAACCAATCTCTACAACCCACAAATCTTCAATCTGTTCTCATATAGCTCATTCCATTGATCTGCCACCATCTTGGTCACTTGCTTCTGGATCTTCTCCACCTCCTCCTCATCCCCAAGAAACCCAGGTGACTAGATCAGTGCACAATAGTCTTAGGATGGTAGTCTTACCAAGGCTATATAAAGAGGTACAATAAGTATAATAACCAGGATATTATTCAGTAACCAAGTAATCCAATGAGTTGCTTTAGCCACTTGTGCAACATGTCTTCTAAACTTTAACTCCTTATCCACCACTTCATCAATTTTCTGGAGTACAGGTCCATCAATGTGGTATACAACTAATAATATTTTTATCTCCAAAATGCTAACACTTTGCGATATTAAACTGCTAATCATTCTTCTTTGTCCATACTGCTAGTCTATCTAAATCATCCAGCAAATTTTCAACATCATCTTCATTAATTATTTCTCTACACAATTGTGCATCACTGGCAAACAACTGAACAGTTCCTCTCAGATCCTTTCCTATATCATTAATGTACAAACCAAACAGTAACAGTCCATGAACAGAGCCCTGTGGCACACCACTAGCCTTGCACAGGACTCATTTCCTGAATAAACTATGGTGTAGTATCTCTCTGTCAAATGAAAGGGAAAGAAAAAATGTCTTGTAAAAATTCATGAACCACAAAGAGAAATGTCATTGGAATGGGATGTACAGTCCACCCAGTGCAATGCAAAATGCCATATAGACTCATTGTTTGACAGTTGATTTCCAAGTACTGTATATTCTTGCAAAAATGTATCGACATTTTCATATTTACACCAAAAGGTTCAAACTACTAAAATCGTTTTATGAATTTGTTGATGAAGAATATAAAATGATTAGGACAAAGCAAAACACACTGTTTATCTTTATTGCCCGTTTTGAAAAGAGTAATAGATTGTATTAGTATTCAGGCTAAAAACATTTTTCTTCCATCGATATATTATTATTACTATTATTATACAAGCACCTCCATGGTGTCCAAAGACTCATCACAGGAGACCCAATCTATCCACACAATCTATCATACCTCTCCTTGGACCCATTAACAGACAAAACACTCACAACCGACTCTGGCAACACATTCCACTCATTCACAACTCTCCTAGCAAAAAATCTAGTCCTCACATCCCTACTGACCACACTTTTATACAACTTCCAGGGATGACTCCTTGTTCTGGTCCCTCTAGCCAAGTGCTGAAACATTTCCCCTGCATCTATCTTATAAAACCCTTTAAGCAACTTAAATGTTTCTATCATATCTCCTCTTTTTCTCCTCTCAACCAACTTCTGTAATCCACACACACCTTCAATTTATCCTCATAGGGGACATTACACAGGCCACTCACCATCTTGATCATTTGCCTCTAAATCCTCTCCACCACTTCCAGAAGACCAGACTTGAGCACAGCAATCCAGATGTGGGTGTATCAAGGCCTTATAAAGAGGAATAACAACTTCATTATCTTTACTTGTTAATGTGTTCTTCAATACCCGAGTAATCTTATGGGTTACTTAAGCAATATGTCCTCTAAACTTTAACTCTCTATCTACCACCACCCCTAAATCTCTAGCTTCATCTATTTTCAGGAATAAAGTACCATCAATGTAATACACAGCTTGTAATCTATTTATCCCAAAATGCATAATTTGACATTTTTCCACATTAAATTGACACCCATGAGCTTTTGCCCATACTGACAGTTTTTGTAAATCATCTTGCAAGCTCTCCACATCATCTTGATTAACTATTACTTTACCTACAAATTAAACAGCAATGGTCCCAGCACTGAACCTTATAGCACACCATGAGTCACCTATTTTTGCCTTGATTTTGTCTCTCCATATATCACTTTTTGATATCTGACCAGCACCACCCTCTTATCCACATCCATCCCCATTTGTTCTAATTAGCATAACAGAGTTCCGTGCAGTATTCTGTCAAATGCTTTTGCAAAATCCAGCAAAATCATTATGTAGCCATTTTCTTTATCCAACTTAGCTGCTACTGTTAAATTAGAAATATGTACAGGTTAGCACAAGAATAATGTTTAATTTGCCAAATATTTGCCAAAGAAATATGATCTAACAACCACTTATACACCTATTAACAAATTATCCACCCAATTTCTTTCATCTAAAGATAAACGCTCAACCTTGTCTCTGCCTGGTGTGTATCAAGTTCCTTGTAATTGTAATCTTTCTTACTCTGCACAAACTGGACGTTCCATAGAAAAAAAATTCAAGAGCATCAGTCATCAATTCAACACAACAAACCTGAGAAATCTGGATTAGAAACAAACCACAACATCCTTTGGTCCAAGCCTCTCCCTCACAGATGTCGCTACAAATTTGAATGTTTATTTAAAGAAAGTGTAGAGGCCTTACTTCAACGTCCTAATTTGAATCGTAACAATTGTATATCTATATCAAAAATTTGAAAATTTATTTTTCACTTCGTTAGACTATAATAAGTTTAGTTTAATCCTTTATCCAAGTGTGAGCAAACAAAGTTTGCGCCTGAAAGTATCTTCAGGACTGGGGTAAGGTAGTGCAACACCAGGAAACTCGTTGCAAAGATGGAGGAAGCTCTTATTACTCCTATCTCAGTATCTCCCATAATGCAAAGCGCATCTTCTTACGGATATGTGTGATGCTGTGCATTAAGGCAAGG
Source organism: Typopeltis vanoorti (assembly GCF_054136105.1). Lineage (NCBI taxonomy): Eukaryota > Metazoa > Arthropoda > Arachnida > Uropygi > Thelyphonidae > Typopeltis > Typopeltis vanoorti. Next base: position 140,679,858 of record NC_143556.1, read on the forward strand.
GCCACTACCCATCCGGTTTCGACCTTTATTGAGGTCTCGTCAGTGGGAGCCAGGCCCAGTAGTGGAGATACAAAGGCAGAAGCAATGAGAGGTCATCCTAACCTATAGGAGTTGCCAAAGGGTGTGCAACCTTATTATTAAATTACTCCAGATTCAGAGAAAGACGTTGAGAGTTTATTTTTCACTTGGTTAGACTATAATAAGTTTAGTTTAATCCTTTATCCAAGTGTGAGCAAACAAAGATTGCGCCTGAAAGTATCTTCAGGACTGGGGTTAGGTAGTGCAACACCAGGAAACTCGTTGCAAAGATGGAGGAAGCTCTCATTACTCCTATCTCAGTATCTCCCATAATGCACAGCACATCTCCTTGCAGATATGTGTGATGTTGTGCATTAAGGCAAGGGGCACTACCCATACCGGTTTCGACCTTTATTGAGGTCTCGTCAGTGGGAGCCAGGCCCAGTAGTGGAGATACAAAGGCAGAAGCAATGAGAGGTCATCTTGGATAAAGGATTAAACTAAACTTATTATAGTCTAACCAAGTGAAAAATAAACTCTCAACATCTTTCTCTGAATCCAGAGTAATTTAATAATAAGGTTGCACACCCCTTTGGCAACTCCTATAGGTTAGGATGATCTCTCATTGCTTCTGCCTCTGTATCTCCACTACTGGGCTTGGCTCCCACTGACGAGACCTCAATAAAGGTCAAAACCGGTATGGGTAGTGGCCCTTGCCTTAATGCACAGCATCACACACATATCCGCAAGGAGATGTGCTTTGCATTATGGGAGATACTGAGATAGGAGTAATGAGAGCTTCCTCCACCTTTGCAACGAGTTGCCTGGTGTACCACTACCTTACCCCAGTCCTGAAGATACTTTCAGGTGCAAACTTTGTTTGCTCACACTTGGATAAAGGATTAAACTAAACTTATTAAAAATTTGAGAAAATTTAATCAGGATAACATATTAAATTTTTTTATCAGTATAATGTTATTTAAGATCATTATATGAATTTCTGAATTAATATCTTTAATTATGTTTTTTACAAAATGTTTACTCTTCTAATACTTATCGATATGACATCACGCGGCACGTTCTATGTATGAATGATCAATTGTTTGTATTCCACTTTTTTTTTTCTTTTTTTTTTTAAACTATTCCTATGTAGCCACTGAAGATGGTCTGTAATATTCAGACCAAAATATTTGGCAAATTAAACATTATTCTTGTGCTAACGTGTATATATTTCTAATCATTATGTCACAAGTATCATTAAAAAATCATACTGTTATAAATGTATATGTCCAACAGCTTCTTTTTTTTTCTTTTTCTTTTTTTTGTAATCTGCTTTTGCTTATATTAATACATTTCTTAATCAAGTCTTTTCATCTACATTTCTGTGAACTAAAAGACAAGATGCATCAGCATTTGAAGAAGGAGATGAGATTCAATTCTTTACTAATAAAATTGAAATAAAGCATAATTATGAATATTTACCTGCCACTAATGAAGAATTATTACATAAATTGATTAATGACAGCTTTCTGATGCATTCACAATTTCAGTTTTATGTCATCAGCTCCCCTATTCTAACACCACTGACCAAGCTGGACAAGAAGCAGAAGTCTTTGCGTTAAGTAACGATATAACACAAATTGTACATCTACCTACTTGAATTCCTGATAACCCACTTAACTCTCCAAATACTCTGGATCTCTTTTTGACCAGTTCTCCTTTCAGATACACAGCAGAAGTCACCTTTCCTCTTAGCAACTCTGACCATAATCTTGTACAAGTCTCTCTCATAGAATGCCTCTTCCCCAACCACTCCCAACCTTGCATCCTCTGGCACTACAAAGGAACCAACTGGGATGACCTCCAGAATTTCTACTTCTCCTTTTCTTGGTCTGACTCATCTGACCCTAACACCTGCTATAAATGAGTTGCAGAAATTATTCTCACTGGCATGAAGATCTTCATCCCCAATTCAAGGTATAATCTTCATCCATTTTCCAAGCCCTGGTTCAACCAAAAACGTACCAAAGCAGTCAAAGAAAAATTTAGCTTACCACAAGTGGCTCACTTCAAGAAATCAGCTTCATACTCTGCCTACATCAAAGCATGCAACATATGCAAATCAGTCATCAGCAGATCCAAATCTGATTTCATAAAGGCCAACAGCAAAAACTTGACTCCTGTCCAAATGGAAGCCGAGCCTTCTGGTTCCTCACTAATGCTACTGGATGTAACTTCTGCTCTTCCAAATTACTTTCGTTCTGATGACACCACTGTTACTTCACCCAAGATGAAGTATATACCTGACTAACACATGAAGTATTCTTTGTTTGGATATGCAGTTCACCAGAGAATGTTAAATCCATTTGCTCAAAGAAGCCAGAGGTTGAAAGACAAGCTGGCTATATCAGAACTAACTAGTAATGGAATAAGGAAAACAAAACTGAAAGAGGAAATACTGGAAATTGGTATATGGAATGTAAGATCTCTGACAGGAAGAGAAGAATTAATTGAAGAACTTAAAAATTGTAACATTACAATTTGTGGGATATTAAAGTAGAAAAAAAAAAAGCAAAGGAAAAGAGCAAAAATACATTTTATTATTATTATTATTATTCAGGCCTCCAAGGAGTCAAAAGACTCATCGAGGGAGGTGCTTCCTAAGACATAAAGTCTGTCAAGACTCGTCAAGGGGAGGTCCTCCCCCTGAGAAACACAAAGTCAATCATACCACTCTTTAGTGTCAATCCTGTAACCACTTCTCAACAGTTTAAAAGTCTCAATCATATCACCTCTCCTGTCAATCCTGTAACCACTTCTCAACAGTTTAAAAGTCTCAATCATATCACCTCTCCTTCTTCTATCCACCAAACTCTGCAGTCCACATTCTCTCAGCCGATCCTCATAACTATCCTTGTACAGTCCTGAAACCATCTTTGTCATCCGTCTTTGTATCCTTTCCACAGTTAATTTATCCCCTTCAAATCCTGGGGACCAAATCTGAGAACAATAGTCCAAGTGTGGTCTGATCAGAGACTTATACAACGGAATGATAACCCTCTTATCTCTGCAGGTCAGTGTCCTTCTCATAATAGCAGCAATCCTCTGTGTTACCCTCACCACCTTTGCAATATGTCCCCTAAACTTCAGGTTTCTATCAATCATCAACCCCAGATCTCTTGTCTCCCCTACTTCCTCCAGTATAACTCCTCCCATAGAGTATGCAGCATCCCATCGATGTTTCCCAAACCTCAAGAACTTACATTTTGCTGCATTAAACTGACACCCCCATTCATTTGCCCATCTATCCAGCTTATTTAAATCCTCATTTACATGTTATGATTACATGATATCTACAGCTCTCCATCTCCACCACTTAATGAACCAACTGCAGCAAACCGCCACTACCATCATCATATCAATGCCATCTATTGTCCACCATTACTAGTATTTTTTTGTCTGTAAATTGCCTGTGTTCTCAAGGCTGATTTTCTATATGCGGGATGAGAAACCTGATTTTCCAGGAGAAAAAACCCTGCTACCTCCATATGAGATCAGCTAACTCACCTTCAACTGAAGTGAAAAAAATCTACATAAAGATTCCTCTCATCATAATGAGAATCAAACTTAAGCATTTTCCAATCAAAGGGCACAACATACAGTCTTTCTTCCAATTGCACTACAAAGGCACTGACAAATCATTGATGCAAAAGTTCTAACAATCAGCAGATATTAGAAATGAGAGGACTTGAAAACACATAAAAGAATAAAACAAAACACAATATTTCAAAAAGTATAAAATAACTATTCCAGAAAACTGCAACCATTGCATTCTCAGGTTCTAAAAAATTAGGATTTCACTTTCGCTCAAGCCTTTACTTCACCTCTGAACAGCTGTTAACTCTACACAAATCACAAATCCATCCAGCTATTGAATACTCTTCTCATATTTAGGGTGGGCTACTAAGAGCTGTTTTCAAAATGCTTGACTGAATATAGAGGAGAGCAATTAGAATGATTAATAATCCATCTCTTATCAACTCACTCCTCCCACTTTCGCACAGGCATTTGGTTTCTGCAATATGTGCATTCAATAAATATTTCCATGGCAAACGTTTATCTGAAACAGCATCAATAATTCCCCCACTTAATACTAAGCCAATTGGAACCTGTGCAGCTGCTGCTGCTGCTCAACATCCCTTCACAGTGCACCATGACCCACAGAACAAGTTTCTTTTCCTGCTCCTTTATTCCTGTCACTGCTGTATTGTGGAACAGTCTCCCCTTTGATGTGTTTCCAAAGGAATACAATATACAGTCTTTTAAATCAAATGTAAACAAGTTCCTCCTTTCCCAACCCACTATCCATATACAGTAATGATGTACTATAGGTTGATCAACCAACCTCTCATGTATGGGATCAACATAAAAAATAAATAAATAAATAAAAATATTATTGGATAAACTAGAAAAATAAAAGACAAAAACAAACAAGTAGTAGAAAATGGGCACTTTTAAAGATATTGTACACAGAACAACAAAAGTAGAATTAAATATTAGTCTATCTATAATATAAATAGAATGTTAAAGGCTTAACAAAAGAAGAGAACAATGCACTTTACAGATATCAGCAAGATAAATCAAATGTTTCAATATATGAAAAATGTAAAACAATCTGAAATAAAGTAAATACCAAGATAAAAACAGAAATTAAAGAGGAATACTGAAACAGCTACTCCAAAGAATTAGAACACGATTTTTTATAATATACACAGAAGAATAATATACCAAAAATAAAACTAAAAGAAAGCATAAAACAAATCTTGAATTCCACAAATAGTATGATTATATTCAAAAATCTAGATGCAGAAAAGAACAGAGATAATATAACCAAAGATATGAATGTTTAGATGAAAAAGTTAATATTCATAGAAAAAGAGATGGTAAATCCCTTCATGTTTTTTTAGTAAGTTAATATTATATTCTTGAGAGACATTTGTGGCATTAAATTAAGAATTATAAACATGTTAACACAAGAATATTTTAATGTTTGCCAAATATTTATCGCTATAAATTTGAATGCCTATTCAAAGAGAGTGCTCAGGCCTTACTTCAATGCCCTAACTTGAATCGAAAAGTTTTTTTTTTTTTTAATTGAGACCTTTAATTCTTACATCAGTCTAATGTTATCTTTAATTGAATTTATAAATTAAGATTGTTATACGAAATTGTGAATTAATACCTATAATTTATTCATCACTCTGATGAAATTTACCTCTCTTTAATGCTTTAGCAATGTAACATCACGCGGCTTGTTCTACTTTTGAATGATCAATTGTTTGTATTCCACCTCGTAAAAACTGTTCCTATCAAGTCAACGAGAATAGTCTGTTAGTTTCAGACTGAAATATTTGGCAAACATTAACATATTCTTGTGTTAACATGTTTATAATTCTTAAAAAGTTAATATAACTTTTGAAATAATAGGTAAAAAAAACAGGAAAGCTGAAAAAAAAAAAGAGTATTATTATTATTATGACATAACACCTCCAGGAAGTCCAAAAACTCATCAAGGAAGGGCACCTACTCTACAATTCTCTGTCTCCACCAACTACCTTCATCATCTACACCAAAGCCATCTACCATTGACCACTACCACTAGTATTTTCAGACAATCACAAACAACCATGCCCAGATACAGATGAACTATGAAAATATGGAGGGGAAACAATTATCAAAAGAGGTATGTTATATTTTAAATAACACTTAAAGGGCAGGGGGGATCACAGTGAAAAAGCCTAACACAAATTTAAAAAAAGGGACAGAAAATATCCAGAGAATTACAAAGAAATAAATCTACTCTGCACAGCATTAAATTTATCACAAAAATAACTAGAAATAAATAATCTGAATTGCAGATATCTACTAGATAAATAAAATGTATCAATATATGAAAAATATAAAACTATGTGAAATAAAGTAAATAGCAAGATAAAGAAAATAAATTTGCAGGATTTCGTGCAGTGTGGTATGTCTGAAATATTTTTGTTGAGAAAATTAAAGGATGTGTGGAAGGAAATTGAAACGAGAGAGAGAGAGAGAGAGAGAGAGTGTGTGTGTGTGTGTGTGAGTGTGTGTGTGTGAGTGAGTGTGTGTGTGTGTGAGTGTGTGTGTGTGTATTAAATGTTTCAAAAGTGAGTGCCTATTAGGTGATGAGAACCCAGCAAATGTTAGTAGAGTGGACAATACTGATGGTAGGATGGAAAATGATGTTATTAATGTTGAATGTGCAACCATGAAACAGAGGAGAACGAAATGAACATTAAAAAAGAAATAGAACACTTGAATGTTATCCTTCACAAGACAATCACCAAAATTGAAAAATTGCAGAACTGTCAAGAAATTAGCAGAACCAAGAGAAAGAAAGAAACAGGTAACAAACACTGAACAAACAAAAAAGAAAAGCTAAAGAGAAATTCATTTATGGAGACTCAACAATTAGGGGAGTACTTAATGAAAATAAGACAAATTGTGTTTCGCTGGTGCAGTTAGGTGCGAGACTAGATTTTTTGCTTGGAGAGTTGTGAAGAGTGGAAAAGGTTGCCAGAGTCAGTTGTGAGTGCTTTATCTGTTAATAGGTTCAAGGAGAGGTATGATAGATTGTGTGGATAGTTTGGGTCTCCTGCAACTTTAGAAAGAAAAATGAAAAAGAAAAAATAATTATACTACAGCAAATAGAGAAATCAAGAATACAATAAACTTCTTTATATGTATTTCATTAACTAAATCAATGAAATAAGTCCCTTGAGTATCTCAAAGTGTCTGATAATAATAATTCAGAAATTATTATTATGAAGTCAGATAACTCATCACTGGAGGTCTATACTTTCTTATGCCAAAAGATCGAGCCCTGCCTTGACCCCACTCACAGTTTCCAAATTCGCAACACTTTCAAGCAATGAATTCCACTCACCAATCACTCTCCATGTAAAGAACCTACTTCTCACTCTCTCACACTCTCCTTCCTTATACAACTTCCATGGATGGCCTCTAGTTCTACCTTTGCCTCCCTCTGCTTTATGAAATCAAAAGGAATACAACTGAATAAGTTAATAAGATCTTCTTTTACTATGCGTTATTCCTGCTTCCTATGCAGGGTCCACGTGTTACTTAGATGCGATTTCTTATTAGTACCACTCCCAACCCTGTCGCCTAGTCTGCCACTGGGGGGAATATATTCTTGATTGAAGAAGCGTATGTTTATGGGGCCAGTTTGCCTGCTTGCAGGATGAAAAATGCCAGATAAACTGGCAGAAAAACTACTACTGCCTGCACCCAAGACTAGCTAACTTCCTCAGGCATAGCCAGCTAACTTGGCTATGCCTGAGGAAGATCCTCGAGTTCCTCAAGTCTCCGATGGGAATCGAACCTGGGACACTCCTTCTCCAGGCATATGGTGGCGAAGCGCAAAGCCACTAGGCTAACCGTGTGGACTGAATAAGTTAATAAGATAAACGAGTTAATATGAGAAAACAGTTAGAAATAGAAACAGATCGACATCATCATTAAAAAAAAATGTGGTTTTTTGATTGAAATGCATTGCCCAAGAATGTGGTGAATGCAGAGACAGTGAATGCAATTAAGACATCACAGTATGATGAGCTGTGAGCGGGAGTGTGATCTTTAGCAATGAATCTTGTGACTCCATGGAGATCTGTTAATGATAACAATAACAATAAATAACTAGGCAACTCTTTCTCTCTCTCTCTCTCTCTCACACACACACACGGGGGAAGAAAAAAAAAAACAGATTTTAAAAGAGGTAAACCGTGAGTAGACATAACTATACATAATAAATAACGGAAAAACTCACGTAGAAATATTATTTAATAGTATAATTTTCGCCTGTGTGTCACAGGCATCTTCAGTACAATTAAGCACAAAATTAAACACTAACTGACAATTCCATTTAGTTATCTTACACCAGCTACTTAGGTGGCGCTTTTTGGAATTGTCAGTTAGTGTTTAATTTTGTGCTTAATTGTACTGAAGATGCCTGTGACACACAGGCGAAAATTATACTATTAAATAATATTTCTACGTGAGTTTTTCCGTTATTTATTATGTATAAAAAACAGATTATCTGGATATATCAACAACTTTATCTGGAAGAATAAGAACATAAACAAATATGACAATCAACAAAGGAGTAGATATGTAGAAATCACATGCAGATATAGTTTCTACCAATCTACTACAAAATAAAAACAATATTATAAAATAAATAAAAAATCACAGAGAAATAAAAATGCAAGATAACAGATGGGCTAGAGGCTAAAGGACTGGATACCAAAGGGAAAGAAGCAGAGAAAGACCAAAGAAGAACCTTTAAGATTTTGAGATATCGTCATAGGCTTACTATCCAACTCAAACTACATCAACTTATGCACATAAGATAATAGACAATCTTTCCTCTCCCATTCTTAAACAGGAGGAGGAGAGAGAAAGATTAGCAAAACAAGGTTTTTTGTGGTTTTTTTCCTGCTAGGTGATTGGAAAAGACTTCAAGCAAGACCAAGAGTTTTGGTGGATTGATACAGTAAGATGTGCCTCAGAAGACAGAAATATAGGATCTGATAATATTGGAGTCTTGACAAATAACAGATTAATTTAGTGGAAAATTGTTAATTGGAAGTTAGTACTTAGCTAATTTTTTCATGCAGTACTGTCATATCTGGTACCCTGCCTTCCTCCTCCCAATATACACATCAGGAATTTAATAATTATGTCTTCAATTTATGGCCTAAGTTATTCCGTAAGAACACTGCAAACTCAATATCCAATTTAGCTGTCACTACAGTATGAATTATAAAATTTGAGTGATTATTAGAGTCAATTCAGTTCCCAAAGCATGGGAACTTGCATTCTTTTTGATCATAAGTTTAGTACTGTAATCTATTCTGACTCCAATAAACTTCAAGACTTTATCTAACAAGCTTTTTTTTTTTTTCATGTAAATCTTATCCATAAAAGGCTAGAAACAACCTAGTGTTTATATATATACTAGGGGGTTATTCCCCCTGATGCCAACGAGGCCCAACCCCCCTACTTCCGGACTGGTAGGCCGGTTCTCCTTGAAGACTCGAAAGGGGGGTTCGGCCCCCCCATGGTGTTCAACCCCCTGAGTTCCGGCCTGGTAGGTCGGTTCTCCTTGAATTCTGATGACTCGAAAGGGGGCTTCTGCCCCCCCCCCCCCCCCCCCGGCACTTACAGCACCCAAGCCCCCGAGTTACAGACTGGTAGGCCGGTTCTCCTTGAATTCTGATAACTCGAATTTTGAAGACTCGAAAGGGGGGTTCAACCCCCTGGTGCTCAACCCCCTGTGTTCCAGACTGGTAGGTCGGTTCTTCTTGAATTCTGATTCAAAAGGGGGCTTCTTCCCCCCTGGCACTTATAGTGCCCAAGCCCCCGAGTTCCAGACTGGTAGGCCGGTTCTACTTGAATTCTGATGACTCGAATTTTGAAGACCCGAAAGGGGAGTTCCACCCCCTGGCACCTACGGCACCCAATCCCCGAGTTCCGGACTGGTAGGCCGGTTCTCCTGGAATTCTGATGACTCGAATTTTGAAGACTCGACACTCAGGGTAACCCCTGAGTTTCAAAACGTTTCAAAAAATGTGACATAAAAACATTTCAAATTTCGACTTATCTTTTTATATATATATAGAGTATGATATACAGGGTGTTCGGGATAAATTTGACATATTTATAATTAATTATATTTTTCCGTAAGTTACATGTATTAACACACACTTCTCTTCATTTAAAAGTTTGGACCCTTCTTCATTCACATACAAGATGTCAGAAAGGATGGATAGCTGGAACCCACCTGAATCATGGAAGAGAATAACTTGTATCATGATGATTCGTGCCCGCCATCAAAATAAGGATATTACGACTGCTGCCCAATGCTCCCTGAATACAGTAAAAACAATCAGGCATGAACTAGAGACTTGCAATGGTGACTACGAGGATGTAGCAAGAAGAAAGATCCCTAGCAGACGATCTGATTGCATTCGTACAGCAGAATTCCTCGCAAATCTGCAGGAACAGGTGTTGAAGAACCCTGGCATTGGAATTCGGGCTTTGTTCGTGGAGTTGCTAACTGTAGTCAAGCCCTGGATAACAAGGGTAGGCAATGGTAGGCCGTATGTATGGCAGCAGGATTCGGCCCCTTGCCACACCTCTGGGAAAAGTCAAAAATGGTTGTCTGAAAATTTCTACGACTTCACCAGTCCAAATGTTTGGCCTCCAAACTCCCCAGACCTTAACCCCATGGATTATTTTGTATGGGGCGCAGTTGAAAAAGACACCAATCGCACTTCCAGTAATACAAAAGCCCAGTTAATGGATAAAATTAAAACAGTTTTTGCGGCCCTTCCCAGGGAGACTGTAGCATCAGCTTGTTCGAGGTTCCGAAGCAGAATTGAAGCTGTGATCGATGCTAATGGTGGTTATTTTGAGTAAATCTTGTTGATAGTATTGTAATTAACTCTGCCTGTAATGTTTTTTTGTCAATTCATTAAATTTAATAGATACAAAGAAGATTTTCTTTTTCCTTACGAAACTGTCAAATTTATCCCGAACACCCTGTATATATATATATTTGGTATATTTTGGAAGGGTATGTAACAGGATGACACACCTCACCTTTATTAACAGTGACATGGATGCAGCATATTCAGAAATCTCTAATATTCGTAATATTTTATGGAGGCCTGTGTCGCTCAGTGAAAGTGGTGCTTGCGTCCTCTGTGCTTGGTCACTCAATGTTAGACTTAAGTTCAAGTCTAGCTGCCAACTGGAATAACTTTTTCTAAGCATTTTCTTTGACCGGTTCCCAAGTTAGTCGATCTCTGGCACGGGCAAGCAGGTTTTTCTTCCTGGGAATTCAAGTTTTTCATCCCATAATCTCAAGAAAATCAGCTACCCACATTATTTCAGACAGTTATATATCTTGTTAGGGTTAGGTACCAAGAGATGGCAGCACTTGTTTGCCAGCCTCTTCATCGGTGGCTGCTATAATTAGTGATAGACATGGGCCAGCTATCTCTGATTGGCTACCGGTGGAGACTGAACTGCCCATTCAGTCTCCAAAAACTAGATAGGGTATAAAGGTCTCGCCTACTCCTTATAAGGGAATAAAAAGCATTAGCTGATTTATATTTTATATAGTAATTTTTTACACATTTACTTAGTAAGCAAATAGGCTGTTATTTAATTAAATTTACATTTTTCACTATGTCTACTGTTACAATATTTTGCTATATAAAACTTTTTTTTTCTATTTGCTATATAAAATGTTTATTAAAAATTATTGTATATATTTTACTTATTTTATATACTTGTACAATAAATTTATGCTTAATAAACGTGTTATATACTTAATTTGCTGCACTATGAAGTGTGGATGTTTTTGACTCCAGAGAAGTCTAGCACTATTAATACTTTATTTTCAGCACAGCAAAGCACTCTGTTCAATGTACTGTTTAACTTACTAATTCTAAACTGATAACTGCTGCAAAATTTTAACTATTAGTTCCTGGTGTATAATATGCTGATAGAAGTGATGTATATAGAGTTAGAAAAACTACAGTGGCTTTATTTTACTGTCAAAACAGAAGCAATGCAGCTTAGAATGAGTCATGTTCACTATCATGAATGGCAATGGATCCATCAAATATAAGAAAGCAATAAAAAAAATTTTGGTGCACTCATGGTCAGTTCTGTATGACATTTTCTCCCTCTTCTCTATGGTGTATGTTTCTCTCTCTCTCACAGACACGCACGACTTTAAAATCTATAACATATCACTAATGTCTGGGTAAGTGGTTAAGGGAAAAAAAAAAGAATAAACCCCAAGTTAAACTTTTCTTGAAACACCTAGACATTGTGATTCTTTGAGAAACAATGTGAAGAAGGCTATTCTATACAAGAGCGAGACCAAAAAAGAGGAAAAGAACTTTGTTCAGTCAGTTAGAAGAATGACTGTAAATGGATGTTGTTTTTAGAGAAAAAAAACAAAAAAAAGTGAATAAATAATTCTTTTGAGCATAACAGCAGCCATAAAAATAGAAGAAAGCAGAGAAGAATGTATTAGCAAGTGAATGAGTGAGGCTGTGAGAAAAAGGTTCATCAATTAACAAGACTGCTTTCTTCTGGATAGCATTAAGAATAATGAAGGAGGTTTCTGGTATACCACCCCGAACGTGAGAGGAGTATTTTAAGGTCAGGCAGATTTGGAATTTATAGTTAGTTTACCTGATGTATAAAAGTTTGAAGTGGCAGCTTCAGCAAGCTTTTGGAAGCCATGGATGTGCCACATCCATTATGTTTGTGCAAGAAAAAGACAAAAAGCGTAAAAAGAGAAATCTGTTGGGAAGCTACAGAGATGTGAAGTGAAATTTTTGTTGAGAGAAATAAGGCAGAAATGTATTTTCACAAATAATGAAACTCACAAAGCAGTCCTTGCCTTATGAGACACGGTACTACAAGGTTAGTCATATGAAGAAAAGGAGTGTAGTGTTATCAGAAAAACTATGGATGGGTTTTTAAACAAGAAGTCATGAAGATACTTCATGGACAAATTTTTTTGCTTCCACTTGGACAAAAGAAAAAACAAGAATATAATTTTTTTGCAAGTTTAATTTAATATGCAACCAAATGAAAAACTTTTCTACATCAGAAAGAGAGAGAATCATATTACTCTTCTTGAGCTGACTTCTAACTATCTTGTGGTCCTAAACACTATATATTATAATCTGAAAGAGTGCAAGTTAATTTTGGCATTTTCATGGGAAAATGCCAAAATTAACTTGCACTTTTCATGGGTTGTGGAGTTGTGGAATTTTCATGGGTTGTGGAGTTAAAAACTCAAATTGCCTGTGCCAAAGATCAACTAACTCAGGAACTCTATGGATGGGTTTTTAAACAAGAAGTCATGAAGATACTTCATGGACAAATTTTGTTTGCTTCCACTTGGACAAAAGAAAAAACAAGAATATAATTTTTTTGCAGGTTTAATTTAATATGCAACCAAATGAAAAACTTTTCTACATCAGAAAGAGAGAGAATCATATTACTCTTCTTGAGCTGACTTCTAACTATAGCCATTCCTGGCAATAACGATAAATCACATTGATAGCCTATAAAAATCCTGCTGTCATTTTCTACTCAGGACACCACTTCTTATCAGTACATCTGCTAACCTTATATAAATATAAATCAGCTAATGCCTTTATATTTACCCAATGGATGCAGGTGAGGCCACTTAGCCTAAAACTTCTTGAAGATTGATGGGCTACTAATAATTACCCTGAGCCATTACAAACAGCTGTCACCCATGTTTATCAAAGATTTACATAGGCATCTGGGAAAAGAGAGTATGGCATACATTTGGTACCATCTTGTGGTCCTAAACACTATATATTATAATCTGAAAGAGTGCAAGTTAATTTTGGCCAATTTTCATGGGTTGTGGAGTTAAAAACTCAACTTTCTGGAGGTAAAAACTCTAATTGCCTGTGCCAAAGATCAACTAACTCACTGAAAAGGCCCAGAAAAGGTTCCTCTAGTTGGTGCCTAGAACTGAACTTCATAAGCGACTTTTTTATCTAGCACTATAGAAGCAAATGCCATTTTAACAGAACTACACACAACTTCCAGCTAACTTTATTATCATCATGATCAGTTGTCCTAACAGGCACTTAAGTGTCTGCAACCTTTCCAAATATTCTTGGAATTTTTCAACATCTATCTCTAAACCAGATTAGTTTAGCAATACACTGTGACACCTTTTGACTACTGGTATAAGGAAATATGACTTCTGCATTACTACAACCTTTGTATCACTTCTGGGTCTGGCTCCCACTGAAGCAGTTCTCTGTTGATGTGGAAAGTCTGCTGAAGTGATCATTGGCTGCTTTTCCCTGAGATATGAGTGCTGTGATCAGTGTGGTAAGGTGGACTTGCCACATGATAGAGCACTGCTGAGGATTTTGCTTATAGAAGCAAAATCCTGAGTAATGAACTAAATGATTCTTCACAACTGCTACCGTATTGAGGATAAGGTGGTTAGCCCTATGCCTGCTGTGATGTCCTATGTCTGTAGATGCATGTGTTCACGGGACTGGTTTGTATGTTCTGGGGGACAAAAAACCAGAGTTTCCGGGTGAAAAAATCCCTTACCTCCATGTGAGGCTGGCTAATTTGCATCCTTTCATCAAAAGAGACCAGATAAAGGTTCCTCACATCACTGACGGGAATTTTAACTCGGGTCTTTCCAACCAAAGGGCTTTGTCTATACTGACTGAGTTACAGAGGCTCAGATATAATTTGTTTCTAAAGGGGAAATAACCAGAATGCATAACAAAATCAAATAAGCTAACAATATCTGATGGAAATTCTTCCTGAATTTCCAACAGGTATTGTGTTCAGAAGTAATTCAATGGTGTCCGATAATGGAATATTAGTATACAAGGATATAATATTTAAGCTGATCATAACGTCGGAAGTGTCCACATGAACATCACAAATTTTAATTTTAAAATCCAAAGCATTTTTTTATATAAGTAGAAGATCTATAAATTAAAGATGCCAAGAAATTATATTCTTGGTTTACACTTGGATAAAAGGATGAAACCAAGAATATAATTTCTTGCCATCTTTAATTTATAGTATAACTAAGTGAAAAAAAAAAAAACTTTCAACATCTATCTCTAAACCAGATTAGTTTAGCAATACATTGTGATGCCTTTTGACTACTGGTATGTGGAAATATGACTTCTGCATTACTTCAACCCTCGTATCACTTCTGGGTCTGACTCCCACTGAAGCAGTTCTCTGTTGATGTGGAAAGGCTGCTGAAGTGATCATGTGGCTGCTTTTCCCTGAGATATGAGTGCTGTGATCATGGAAGGGTGGGCTTGCCACAAGATAGAGCACTGCTGAGGATTTTGCTTATAGAAGCAAAATCCTGAATAATGAACTAAATGATCCTTAAGATCGCTCTTTGTTGTGTGATCTGAGGGATTGCACAAGTTTTCAAAAAGGTATCCCCACACTTGAACATACCTTAATAATGGTTGAAATCGGTCTGGGTAGTGACCCTTCCCCATAATGCATAGCATTAAACATGTAAGGATATGTGCATTACATTATAGGATACTAAGGCAACTGATGTGAAGTCATCAGCCTCCATATACATGTAGCCCAGTCATGAAATTACTTCATGCACAAACTTTGTTTACACTTGGATGAAGGATGAAACCAAGAATATAATTTCTTGGCATCTTTAATTTATAGTATATAACCAAGTGAAAAAACTTTCAACAAGTAGATCTTCTAATTTGATGGTATCTGATAAGTAAACTGGATAAGTATTTAGATATCTTATAAGTGGAACATGCCTTGAGTCCTATATGATCCTAAATGGTCAACAACCTGTCTTAATGGAACCAGCATTTCTGTTGTCAGCTGTATGAGATATGAGAGTTAGGCTGGAGTGTGACATATTTGGTCTGGGTGAACATAACACCCGTGGTGAAAGACTGTTGGAATTTGCCCATGCTAACAGTATAGTTATTACCAATACCTGCTTCCAGAAAAACGCACGACAGACTTATACTTGTATATCTAACATTGATAGGTCAAAGAAGCAGACTGATTACATCCTGGCTTCTCCACCGGTGGAAGACAAGTATCTCTGATGTGCATACTTGTCCCAGAGCAGATTGTGGTATAGACCATCAGCTAGTAAGAGCCAAAGTAAGACTAAGACTCTGAAAACTTCCAAGTCATGCACATCCCACTAGATTGGATGTTAGAGTAATTGCTAGTGGATTCACAGAAGAAACACTGACTCTGTTGGATGATTTTTTGAAGACCAATGAGAAGAACTCACCAGAAATGCTTTAGGGATGAGTTAAGGTGATAACTGCCTATGCAGTTATCACCTTATAACTCAGTAACTCACTGAAAAAGACCCAGAAAAGGTTCCTCTAGATGATGACTAGAACTGAACTTCATAAGTGTCTTTCTTATACAGCATTATGGAAGCAAATGCCATTTTAACAGACCTACACAGAAACTTCCAGCTAACTTTATACAAATCCTAAAATACTGTTATCACATTTTGAGTACCTACCTAGAAGATGGATCTTATCTTTAACATTTCATGTTAAAGATAAGATCCATCTTCTCCAATCAAACCTGTTTTGCAAATAATTCAGCTTCTCCTCAGCATCACTCACAACCTGTCATCTGTCTTTCATTATTTCTCGCCAAGTTAGTTTAGGCCCTACCCTTTTCCTTCGGGGTTCCATGTCAAAGCTGCCCTTGTAATTTCTCCTATGTCCATTCTCAGTACATAGCCAGCCCATGCCCATCTGCATCTTGTTATTTCAGATGTGAGCTGATGCATACCTTTTGGATAATGCACTTCCAATTCTGGATATTATTTTGTTTCTGCCTTATTGCTTTTTCCTATATGTACTTCTATGAGTTCTGCGCTTCAGAACTTGTTTTCATTGAGATCAATAACAATATGAGAGACTTCTGATTATCATTCATTCACCAACCAACTTGAACCACACTGAACTATTTTCACATTTCCTTTGTCCTCTTTAACGGTATTTCACTGCAGTGCTACAATTTTCTTCTGCTCAAAAATGAAGTCAACAAATTCCATTTCTCATTTTAGTCTTGGCATGGCAACGTGCAATATATTTATAGCATTTTTTGTTTGTTTGTTTTTGCTTAGTTACAAAGCAAATTACACTTAGCATAGAAATTTTTCTCCCCATTTACCCAAGCCTGAACACATGAAGTAACATTGCAACAAACTAACTGTATATGGAGGAAAGGAATTCACATCAAATTGCCCTACTATCCCAGAATGCATAGCACACTACCTTTGAAGTGTATATTGCAATACATTATGGGGAATGACCATCTAAACTGGTCTCAACCTTCTTGAGGGCTCATCAGTGGAAGCATACCGAGATCTAAATCAATGGTAGAAGTCATGTTTTGTCATTTTCTTACTTGCATTTGGAAACATGATTTTCGACTGATCTAAATCAATGGTAGAAATCATGTTTTGTCATTTTCTTACTTGCATTTGGAACATGATTTTCGACTGTATGGGTTGCAGAGTTTAGACCACATCTCCAGGATCTAGCTCTCACTTATGAAACCTCAATAAAGGTCAAAACTGACCCGGGTAGTGACCCTTTTCATGCGGCTGTGCATTATGGGATATTTGAGCAATCTGATGTGAAGTTGCCAGCTTTCATATATAACTACTTTATCATGATGTTACTTTCAGTGCTCATGCTTGGGTATCGATTAAAAAATAATTTCTTAAGTATAATTTAGTGTACTATAGGACATATGATGTTCAGCTTCCTTCCCCCCCCTCTTCTCCTTTTGCACCCAATGCATCTCAATTCTATGACTAGTGGAGTGCCCCAGGGCTCTGTATTAAGACCACTACTCTTTAATTTGTACATTAATGATATAACTATCTGAGGGAGGTTGTGCAGTTTTTTGCTGATGATGTAAAATTGGGGAGGGGCACTAGTTCATAAGGGTGATACAGAAATCTTGCAGGATGATATAAATAAATTGGTGGTGTGGGCAAAGTTTGTTAATTTAATGTTGTAAAATGCAAGGTAATGCACTTAATGATGAAAATATTACATACTTTGTATTACATTGATGGTACTAAATTACAGGAAACTGATGAGGCAAAGGATCTGGGGGTGATGGTGGATAGATTTGAAATTCAGAGGCCATATTGCATAAATTGGCAAAATAGCTCAGAGGATTATTTGGATGCTGAAGCACACATTGACAAGATAGGGAGGTTATTATCCCTTTGTATAACACTATCATTCAACCACATGTTGAGTACACCAAGTACAGATTTGGTTACCTGCGTTTCTGGGGAACTGGGAGATAGTGTAGGAGATTCAGAGATGAGTGACCAAGCTTGTGACAGGTCTGTGGAATGTACCATATGAGGATAGAGTGAAAGTGTGAGGGCTGCAGTTTAGCTGACAGGCAGAGGAAAGGAGATATGATAGAAACTTATAAGTTACTACAGGGATCCTATAAGATTGGCACAAAAATTTTGCACACTTGGAAGTTGTGTAAGAGCATAGTTCATAAGAGTGTGCAGACCAGGTTCTTTACTTGGAAAGTGGTGAATGAATGGAATAGATTGCCAGAGGTGGTTTTGAGCTAACAATTGATAATTTTAAAGAAATGTACGATAGGTACTGTGTTAATGGATAGTGTGTATCGCCTGTGATGAGTCTTTTGACTGAGAGTACCCGTATAAATAATAATAATAGTATGCTTTGACAAAGAGAGAAAAGCCACATGCGGGTTTACTAATTTTGTAGATAATATATCAACAACAACAGCAAAAAAAAAAAAAAACTGTAGTCTAACCAAATATAATTCTCAAAGAATAATTTGACAAGAAAACTGACTCATTCTGTTTGATAAGCTCTTGACGAAGCAAAGAAATTCATTATGAATATCAAAAAACAACACCCGCGATTCACCCTCTCGAGAATTGCAAAATGCTAAACAAAAATGAGCATAATGCTTTACATGTATGTTAATCAAATTTGCTGCCTTCTAATATATCAATTACATAAGATTGGTGCACAAGATGAAAACAAGTTAATTGCAACCAGCAATAAATATCGTATTAAGCAAACTGCTTTTAATACGTTCACATATTTTCGATTAGACAGGCTTCGACAGCACTACTATTCACTAAATTCGAGTTACCTCACATACGTCCACGTGTAAGAAATTATGTAAGAAACCTGGACACATAAGATCAATGCGCATGCTCAAATCAGAACCACTACGGCAAATACCAAAACTATGATTAATCATAACAATTACAGGACAGAGAGAGAATGAATGAAAGAAAGAGATAAGCGCGTATATATGATGGAAAGCCACTCTTCCCCAAAAATCAGAGAAAAACGATATTGTATCTTTGGTTAAATAACAAAAAAGTGTTTTTTTTTTTTCTAAATTGAGGTTTAAAAACAATTTCAAAATATTTCAAAAACAAAATAGAAACTTTTTTTGTGTGTGTGCAATTACAGAATGAATTTAAAATAACTTGTTTTTATCCCTGACGAAATCGCGTTTACTTCGATGTTGTTACGCTGCCGGATGAAAGATTTATAGGTTCGATTCTAGTCGCAAATTAGAGTAAGATGACCATTCGTCCTTGAACGAGCACGACGCATTTTAGGCCCACTTTTGTCCGCTATTTTTTTTTTTTTTAAATTATTTCATCTACCGAATTATTGGAGCTGTTATAGCAGTAAACAAAAATATTTGTTTATGTTCTAATGTATTCACTGAAAAACTGGTAACAAATCCTGGCACATTGTAAAACACACACACACACACACACACACACACACACACACACACACACACACACACTTATTTCATCTTCCGAATTATTGGAGCTGTTATAGCAGTAAACAAAAATATTTGTTTATGTTCTAATATATTCACTGAAAAACTGGTAGCAAATCCTGGCACATTGTAAAACACACACACACACACATTCCCCGGTAAAAAATAAATAAATAAAATAGCGATTGCGGCTGTTTGCAGATGATGCAAAATTGGGAAGAGCAATGCAGAGGAGTCAAGCAGATGTTATGGCATTACAGGACTTGAATAGAGTGAATGGGCAAGTCAGTGGAACTGTCAGTTCAATGTTGCAGAATGTATGGTTTTGAAATTTGGCAAGTAACGATGAGATTCAAAGTATACACTTGGTGGGAAAACTTTAAAGGAAGTAGAGGAAATTAGAGATTTGGGTGTGGCAGTGGGACAAGAATCTGAAATTCAGGGGCCACATTGCACAAGTTGTGAAGACATCACATTAGATAATGGCAATGATGCAGAGAATTCTGACATGCAGAAACAAAGAAGTTATGATGCCAATGTATAAACCATTGATCAGGCCTCATATGAATTACTGTGCACAGATATTGTGTCCACTGACCACCTTTGTGAAAAGATTCACAAAGATGGTCAGTGGTCTTTTTAATGTGGAGTACGAGAACAGATTGAGAATATGTAAATTGCAAAGGAAAGCTTCATGATGAATAGGAGGAGGGGGGTGGAATATGAGTGACATATATAAACTAGTCAGTGGTTACCAGGTTGAGATGGAAGAGATTTTCATAGAATGTGAGAGGGAGGTAGAACAAGAAGCCATCACTGGAAATTGTATAAGGAGGGTATGAGTAGAGGATTGAGGATTAGATTCTTTTCATGGAAAGTGATTGGTGACTGGAATGCATTGCCTTAGCGTGTGTGTGTGTGTGTCCCACGATGAGTCTGACTCCATGGAGGTTAGATGTTAATTATAATAAATATTCCATATACTCTTAATTAAATCACCTAATTAAGCGGCATCAAGGTCCATTTTTTATAAATTACCAAAAACATCAATCAGCTATCACCTTTTTATTCCCGTATATACAGGGAGTTTGCAAATAGAATGTTTGGTAAAAAAAAAAAAGTATTATTAAAAATGGTACCCCTGTCCAGAAAATCACCAAGAAATAATGGTCACTCTAGACTAGAGGAATTTTTCGTATGCATTTTCTAGCAAGTTTCTGAGTTAATCGATCTTTGACACAGACATATAAGGCTCTTTTTTTTAAAATTGCAAATAACCTCTCATATCAAAAAAAATCGATGGCATTCGTACTATTATAAATAACAATAAGGGTAAGGGTTTGTGATCACAATATGGTGGAAGGTTTAGTGCGTATTCTCCAACCTTCTTGAAAATAATCAAACAGCCCTTGTCTCAGCTAATGATGACAGCAAAAAGACTGGGACCGTATGCACAGTGATTTCCAGAAGTTATTTAGGGATAAATTGGTTTCTTCAACTTCCCTTGGAGATTAAAACACATTAGACGGTTTACTGTGTTTATATTATCAGGGAAAAATTCGAAGTGAACTGTAACGCTATCCAAATATATCAATCTTCCCAACTAAGTAGTCAACATCTACTGGCTCCTGGAAGTGAAATGGATTAATTTGTCAAAGCATTCTTTCCTGTGTAGGATGGTGCAAAATTTTGCCAAAGTAAATAACATATCCTTTTTATAAATGGTATACCGCTGCTTCCTCCAATTTCATAGTTAAGTACAAGTAACTTAAGGCAGAAATCAAATAAAACTTTCTTGAGTATCCTCTCCCAACTGCTTCCCGATCCACACTCGACAGGCTCTGATTCTCAATGCTTCTGAATCTTGCTCCGCTAGAAGTCTCAAATATCTATGATGCTTCGTATTCAACAGAACTTCTCATACATCCTGGGGTTTTTTTTTGTTTTTTTTTAAGATTTAGGGAGATTTTAGGAGTATGATGAGTTTCGACCAGCTTTAAAGTATCATTATCTTTGTTTTTATTGTTTTCCTCTGCCTTCATTCGCACAGAATGGATGACAAGGACATGCTGAACACATTATAATTAATAAGAGTTTTTCCTTCGTTAGAGGAGGGGGGGTGAAGCTTATTACCGTCGAATGACAGTAAACCAGTAAAGTTGTTCCACAGTCCGACCACTAGACAGTGTATACCGAATATGATGGTAAAAAATCATAAGGATTCCTAACCATTTCGTGAATAATCCTGGTGCCACTTGCAATGTCAATCTTTGGAGAAAGTTCGAATATGACAATATGCAATAACAATGTCCAGATGAATGGACTCATTGTCCTTCTGCCTCACAGACAATTGAATATATTACACTTATCTTACAGAAGGATTGATGGAGAAAGCAGATGGGAATATGGTGAACAATACATAAAGAAAGTGCATTTAGTTTCAGTAAGGAACAGCAGATCGTGTTTCGATGCACAAAACGGAATGGAAACTGTATTATTTGCTGTCAGTAATGATCAACACATTTTACATGTTATTCCTTTAAATTTGATATCAACAGTTATGACTATTTTGCCTATTTTATTTTATTTTATTTATTATTATTGTGTAGCTCAGTAGAAGTGGCGTTTGCACTCTATAGCGCTTGACCACACGACGAAAGGCGTTCGAATCTAGTCGCCGACTAGAGAAACTTTTTCTAAGCCTTTTCTCGGCCAGTTCCAGAGTTAGTCGATCTCTGGCACGGGTTCGTGGGTTTTCCTCCCGGAAACTCGGGTTTTTCGTCCCGTAAACTCAAGAAAATCGGCTGTTGAACCCACACTATTTTCAGACATTAAATATATTGTGTTAGGGTTAGGAACTACCAGATGGGGCACTTACTAGCCACCTTCATCACTGCGTGCCGATTAATTAGTGATTGGCTACCAGTGGAGATTGAACTGCCCACTCAGTCGCCATAAGTTAGATAGGGCTTAAAAACGGCCTCGCCTACTCCGTATACGGGAACAAAAAAAAAGGCGTTAGCTGTTTTTTTTTATTTTATTTATTTTTTACTTTTCCCCCCAGCTCGAAAGAAGACAGTCGAAACAACTCACTCCCCATAACTTCCACTTTTAATTTTTATTTATTATTTTTATGTTTCTCATTTTTCTAAAAGAAAAAATATATATACTGTATGTATATGTATATATATATATATATATATATATATATATCAATAATCATTGACTCGGTTAACATACATAGTTTTATGAAGAATTAAATGACTAGAACCAAGATTTAAGTAAAAAGGTTTTAATATAAACACGAAACACACTACTAGTTTCGGCCTGTAACAGCCTTCTTCAGGTGACATTATAAAAGAAAAAACACTAAACATTAAGGATTAAAAGACTATGAACAACACAGACAGTCTTTATACATAATTAGCATGAAAACGTTGTAGTCGTATTTGAAGCTGTTCTTTCGTTTGTTGCATTGTTGGGAGAGTGCGTGTTTGCTGAAACACGTGAACGCCAGTACATGATTACAGCTGAATGACTATCTGGGAGGTTGTAGCTTAAGTTGTTATTTAGATGAACAGGATTGAAGATGATTTCTCTACATTCTACAATTTTTCTCTCTATTTCGTCACTGCAACGGAAGATGTTAGTAGATTTTTCCCAGCAGACTTTGTGACTTTGGTTATCATCATTAGGATTAGCCAGAAAAGGATATGACTTGATAATGCACTCGCTCGCTGTCTCTTGTAATGTCTCTCATGTGTTCTTCCATACGCATTTCGAGATTTGTCTGTCTGCCCGAAATAAGGAATATCGCAGTCACATAATATTTTATATACACCAGTGTATTTGAGTTGATGGTGACAAGGTTTTGGGTGGCTAATTAAGGAACGGATCTTTGGAAGCGGAGTGAACAAGGTTCTGATATTGTATTTTCTTAGAACTTTTGCTAATTTGTGTGAAACAGTACTTATGTAATGAATAGATATATTGCCTTTGAATATATTTGTTTCTTTTGAGTGATGTGTAGGAGGATTAAGAAGGAATTTGTCAATGATTTTCTTGGAATATCCATTAACTTCGAAACAAGTTTTCAGATGGTTTATTTCTGTAAGCAGTTCATTTGGGTCATCAAGAAGAGAACGTGCTCTATGTCTCAAGGTGGAAATTATTCCAAGCTTATGAGAAGGGAAATGATGAGACTGACTGTGCAGATATCTGTTGGTATGTGTGGGCTTTCTATATATCGATATTTTTAGTTTACCAGAAGAGCGAGTCAGTTTGACATCAAGAAAAGGCAAGGAATTATCCGTTTCAAGCTCAGCAGTAAACTTAATACTTTGATTTCGGCTATTGAGATGTTCGAGGAAAACCATAAGGGATTCATGTCCATGGCTCCAAACAATGAAGACATCATCCACATAACGTTTTCAAACTTTAGGTGTTAAAATAAAGGAAGAGATAGCCTTGGTTTCAAAATCCTCTAAGTAAATATTTGCGAGTACAGGGGATAAAGGATTACCCATAGCCAGTCCATGATTTTGTTTGTATATATTATCTTGAAATTTGAAGTAACCGGATGAACTATATATATATATATATATATATATATATAGTTCATCCTTGATATAAGGCCTTTACGAAATGACTATGCATATTTTGGCTTCTAATTCGCATATCTTTACTTTCTGCATTATTAGTTACTACCTATCTGTATGTTATTGTGGTTATAGCCTTTCGGCTGTTTATGGGCAGCTATATACGCCACCATCTAGGGAAATGACTATGAGCAAGGTCCCTTTACCTTCCTTGTCATACTATATTCTATGACTGTAGCCCGTGTGTTAACGGGGAAGGTCTGCCTGCTTGTCGGATGAAAAACCACAGATAAACTGGGGGGAAATTTCTGCTCTCTATGCCCAGGACTGTCTAACTTGGCTATAGCTGAGAAAGATCCTTAAGCTCCTCACGTGTTCGAAGGAAATCGAACCTAGGACATTCCTTCCCCAGGCATATGGTTGCGAAGCGCATAGCCACAAGGCTAACCACGCGGACCTGTGTAGCTAACTAAAAGTGGCGTTTACACTCTACGTCGTTTCACCACATGAAGAAAGATTTATGGTTCAAATGTAGTCGGCGACTAGAGGTACATTTTTCTAAGCCTTTTTTTTTTTTCGAGTGGTTCCCGAGTTAGTCGATCTCTGTTACAGCAAGACAGTTTTTTCTCCCAGAAACTCGGGTTTGTAGTCCTGTAAACTCAAGAAAATTGGCCATCGAACCCACACTATTTCAGACATTAAAAATATTATGTTAGGGTTAGGGACCACGAGATGGCGATATTTGCGAGCTGCCTTCTTCACTGAGTACCGATTAATTAGCGATAGCCTTGGGCCAGCTATCTTTGATTGGAGATTTAACTGCGTGTGGAGATTTAACTGCGTACTCAGTCTCTAAACGGCCTCACGTACTCCCTATATGGGAACAAAAAGGCGTTAGCCGATTTTTTTTAATAACTTTATCTGTATATTTTTGACCGCGCGCTTAGCCTAGTGGCTTTGCGCTTCGTAACCATATGCCTGGGAAAGGAGTGTCCAATTATATGCCCAGGTTCAATTCCCGTTGTAGATGTGAGGAATTTGAGGATCTTCCTTAGGCATAGCCAAGTTAGCCGGTCTTGGGCACGGTCAGTAGGTCAATATATATATATATATATATCCCTCCCCAGCTGCAGACCAGGCGACGGGTCGGTTGGGAGTAGTACTAACAAGAAGTCGCACATCTAAGTAACATAACACGCGGACCCTGCATAGGAAGCGGGAATAACGCGTAGAAGATCTGCATATTTTTCCGTCTGTCCTTCTTTTCGAAAAACCCCTAATGTTTTTATCCAAATGACAACCAGAAATGATTATACTTCCTCACCCAGAATTCATTCTAAAGGTCTAAAGTTCAGTCATAAAATTTCATCAATATATTCTGATTGATGCCACTCCATAAAAAATATGTCAAAAATTATTCCTTCCATATTTTTCGTTTAATTTATGTCTTTAAAAATACAGTTAATATTTTAAGTAAATTGGAGTAAAAAGCCAATGGCCCAATACAAGGGATACTCCTTAAGTAAATTAAGCAAAAGAGTCATAAATATTAATTATTAGCACAAATAGTTCACCCATCAAGCAGAAGAGTAGATAAACCTTCTCCCAAGTGCCTGGACCTTTAATTTAATCAGTGCTCCTCTTCACAAATTCAAAGAGAACTACTACCTTTTCGTTCACTTTATGCAGACCTAATTTCAAATAACCAGTCTAATTATCATGTGCTTGGTACTAAAATGCTACTAATTTAGGCTGACCACATTTCCTTGAGACAAAAACCGGACATCGGGATCACAAAAACGGGACGGGGATTATGTAATAATATTCGTATTCATGATAAAGTAAGACGATAAGAAAGTTTTATTACATCAACATGTTGAGCTTACCATTATTCTTAAGTGACAGAACCTATACTAAAATTTAAGTAAACGTGGGGGGGGGAAGAACTGTATTTCACTGGAATCGTACCATGAATATTTCTCCCATAGTGATCTCACGCAGCAATTTTGTTCTTTCAACAGCTTATCATAAAACTTCTGACACTCCATCACACAATTTTGTCTTACAACTAACATTGTCCTCATTGTCTCAACGCTTAATCTAGATTTCTCCGTTGATCACATAATGTTCATAACAGAAAATATTCTCTCAACAGGTGCTGTACTTCCTGAAAGACAAAGAATAAACTCTACAATATTACAAAAGACTTGAAAGTCTAGGCATTTTTCGCTCATTTCAGAAAAATCTGTAACTATCTATCAGATACAGGAATGTTTTCTTTATTCCATGTATCCAACTGCATCACAATTATAGATTTTATGAGGGTCCACTGATCCACAAAAGATTATAGGTTATGAATAATAATTTATGATTGACCAATATTAAAGCATATTTCAAATTTTTATTAAAAACGGTAAAAAATTGACATTTTTATAAAAGACGACGGGATGGCTGGAAAATATGAAAAAAAAAACGGTACTGCCCCGTTCAAAACGGTACGTATGGTCAGCCTATACTAATTAGGATGATTTTCAAGATTTCTGTTTTCTGTAACCTGATGACTGTTTCTGCATAGCCACTATCGACTGAACGAAAACACTGAATAACAAATATTTCAATAATTAGGGTTAGGTACGAATAGATAACAACACTTGCTTATTTGTTGCTGTTCATAATTAGTCATGGGCCAGCTACCTCTGATTGCCTTCTTGCGCATTCAACTCAGTCTCCAAAATCAAGATAGGATTAAGAGGCCTCTTCTAATTTTTGGAGAAGAGGCCTCTTCTCCACTGGCAACCAATCAGAAATAGCTAATCCAAGATTATCACTAATTTAAAGTGTTATTCAATAAACAGATGGTAGAGAATTATAACTATCTTATGATCCCTGAACCTAACGCAATATGTTATTCTTTGAAATAATGTGGGTTCTAATTGGTTGACTTGAGTTTATGAAATGAAAAATCCAAGATTCCAGGAGAAAAACTTCTTTGCCCGTACCAGAGATTGGCTAACTCGGGAATCTGTTGAAAAGATGCTTATTAAAAGGGAATCTGTCGAAGAGGCTTATTAAAAGTTCCTCGACAACTAGAATTGAGCTAAAGCCTTTCTTCAGCAGCCTAGTGCTGACGATGCAAATACCGCTTCCAAAATTTAGGTTAAATAATTTGTATAATTAAATAATGTAAATGAAATGCAAAGTTAGCACCTGTGTAGTCATTGAAAGTGGCACGTGTTTCAGAGCAATAGACCACCCAAAGAAAGAGCATCGTAAGTTCTATTCTAGTTACTGACTAGAGGAACTTTTACTAAGCCTTTTTTCAACTGTTTCCGAGTTACGAGTTATTCGATCTACGGCACGGGAAGGCGAATTTTTTCTCCGGAAAACTCGGGTTTATCATCTCATAAATTCAATAAAATCGACCATAAAACCTAAACTATTTTCATACAGTAAACATAGTGTTAGGATTAAAGACCACGATATGGCAGCAGTTCTCAATCGCCTCTCTTCATCAGATGCCATATATAATTATTACTATCTTGGGTCAGTTATATCTTATTGGCTGCCAGTGTTGAGTACATCCAATCTGAATGAAGTTAAGAGAAGTTATGACATCAGGTAAGAATGATTTGTTACATCTCTCATTAAATCCATGACTCCCTGCAAGCATATTATGATGATAACAATAGCTGCGAAAAGTTAATTTAAAATCAAAAAAGGAAATCGAAAGTAATGAAAATAATCAGCTAACGCCTTTTAATCCCTTCTAGGGAGTAGGCGAGTGAGGCCTTTTAACCTCATCTAGCTTTTGGAGACTGAGTGGGAGGTTCAAGTAACCAAAAATGATATTGAAGCTACTCAAAATTGAAGTTAGAAACTTTAATTTACTTTAGTTATTATTATTATTACCACCCCAAGACCTCATGGAGTTAAAGACTCATCTGGGAGGTAATGAATAACACAAAATACCTAAAGTTGTTTATATAGTAAGAAAACAAAGAAAAAAACGAAACCGACTAGTACACTAAAATGGTCCCTAGATGATTTAATCGTTTTAATGATTACTCAAGAAAATCGACCGTAGAACCCACATTATTTCAGACAGTAACACATCCTGTTAGGGTTAAGCACAAAGGGATGACAGTACTTGTTTTCCGATATGGAGCCAGGGTTTCCTCTTGATGGGGAGGAGGTAGAGAGGATCCAGAGCTGAGTGACCAAAATGCCTGGTCTATGGAATGAACCTTACGAGAACAAGTTAAACATCTGTGGGTTACAGAAATTGGTTGATAGGCAGAAAAGGGATGATATGATTGAGACATTCAAATTACTGAGGGCTTTTTACAACATTAATTCAGAGGAAATTTTTCAGAACAGGTCTGGTGGTTGGAGAACTGGGGGCCATCCATGGAAATTGAACAAGTTTCCATGGATGACAAGGATTATAGCAAGGATTTTAGAACAAGGTTTTTTACTTGGAGAGTGGTGAATGAATGGAATAAGCTGCCAGAATCTGTTGTGGGTGCCATGACTGTAAATGAGTTCAAAGCAAGTTATGATAGATACTGTGCGAACAGTGGCGGATTAAGGATAGTTATGGCCCCTAGGCAAATTATATTTGGGGGCCCCAAAAATAATAATAATGAAAAAAAGAATGAAAAAATTTTTATTACTTACATTTGCTCTTTAACCTGATTGTTTATCAGTTTTTTTACAATTTTACAAAGTTTTTTTTACTTACAAGTTGCACTACACTCAAATAATGAAAACACGAAAAGTCACACTTAAAAGTCATTTTTGAAACAAACACCTCACTCTTATACGATTCAATAACAAATGAAGTTAAGGAGTAACCAGGCAAAACTTCCTATCTCGGCAATGCAATCAGTGTTCGTGACCTCGAAGCTGTCAACAGCGCCATGCGCCGACATTGGTAATGCGGTTTAATTTAAAAGTAGATAGCGCGCGCGCTGTTCGAAATACAAAATACGAAGCTTGTCAACTTCATCCCGCATACAGACAAATCGGCCCTTCAGAACACACGCAATTTACAGACAAAAAATACTAGTTGTGGTGGAAGTGGTTGCTAGATGGCGTTGATGAAGATGATTCGTAGTGGACGCGTTCGGTGTAGTGGTTGAGACAGCTGTAGGTGTCCTCCCGCGATGAGTCTTCGGACTCCTTGGAGGTATCAGGAATAATAATAATAATAATTAGCGCCAACATTGGTATTGCAGCATTATTTAACCACGCTACCGGCCAAGACGTCAAGGTTATCCATGGATGGCTAACCAGTGCATATTAAAATTATGATACGATTGATATTACATTGAAATATATGATGAATACGAAGCGTATGATGATGCATATTTGATCCATGATAGCTGGTAAGGTGGTTAAAGCGTAAATAGTGTGTGCTGTTCAAAATACGTATTAAAACGTAATTGTTTTGAAAAAAATTTTCGCTTAAAATAATCAAGATTTTATGATGTTGACTGAAAACATTAATCTATTTTAGGAAAATGTCTTGGCTTGGGGGCCTCTAGGAACGTGCCTCATTGCCTTGATGGGTAATTTGCCATTGTTTGCGAATGCTGAATAGTTCTTGACATGATGTTTAGGGCCTCCCCCGATGAGTCTAAGGACTACTTGGAGTTTCCCCTAATAATATTTGTCTGTTGCCGCCTATTATTGGCGAGTCATGGACCAACAATCTCTGGTTGGCTACCAGTGGAGATTAAACTGCCCACTGTCTCCAAAAGCTAGATAAGGTTAAAAGGCCTCGCCTACTCCCTATAAGGGAATAAAATGCGTTAGGTGATTATTTAGGAGATGACTGATATTTTATGAAGAATTTTGAAAGCCGGTTGTGAAACCGACAATGGTTATAAACTGTAGAGTAGCATGCCCTTCTATCTGCAGATTCACTTGTTTATGTTGACAACGAAAATCCAATCAGGCAATTTTGAGAAAGAATAAATCAAAGCGTTAAGAAAAAACAATCATTTATTGTCAAATGTTAATTAGTAAAAACAAAACACATAAAAATAGTAAAACGTATATTGCAAATTAAGTTCTTAATGATTCCGATGTTTTTGGGTCTTTGAATTACAAATTCTTTTGATATCAGCCACAATATTAGAAAGTTGAATTCTCATATTTGGTGTAGCGTCGAATCTGTTCCTGAGCTTTGATTTGGTTGCAGCATAATATAAAAATCCTGCCTCGCATAAATACGCTGTTGTAAAAGGAAGTAAAACAAGAATAGCTAGTTTTGACACGCTGGGGTACTCTTCTGTTAAATTTGTCCAGAAATCATTTATTGGCAGTTCTTTGTATTTTTGTTTTAAATCAGAGTCACTAATTAAGTCAATTAGATTTTCATAGTCACGTGCGCTGAAGCCTGCTGGCTTAGCTGTCACTGTAAATGGATTCAGAACCCAGGAATTGTCCACACTATATTTTGGAAAATATTGCAAAAGGGTTGATTGCAATCATGCAAGTGTTCTAAAATTACGTTAGATACTTCTTCGTTTACTTTAGAATTTATTTCAGTCAAAAATTCATGCAAGGTGGGAAAACAATCAAAATTATTCTGTTCAACTGTAGAAATCCAGAATTGCGTCAAAAATTTTGATGTAGATAAAATTGCATCAAAAGATGCCATTTTATCTCTTGTATTAAAAATTGTAATATTCTTTCCTTGTAATGATAAGTTAATTTCATTGCACTTTGTAAAAATATCTGCCAGATACGCAAGACTTATCAACCATGAAGAATTTCTTAATAATTCAATAAAATTTTGTCCTAAATTATGTGACATCAAGAAGACCATTAACTCGCTACGAAGTTCAAAAAGCCTCAATAATGCTTTTCCTCTGGATAGCCATCTCACTTCGGTATGTAATAAAAGTGCGTTATGTGCACTACCCATTGCATCGTACAAAATTTTAAATAATCTGGATTGAAGTGGTCGAGATTTTACATAGTTGATCATTTTTACGGCTTCATCCAAAATAGTTTTTAAATATGCAGGAATTCTTTTTTGTTACTAGTGCTTGTATATGCAAAACACAATGACTTTTGGTGACTCTTGTAGCTACTTGCACAACTTGTAACAATACGTGTTACAACTCCCTTCATCCTTCCTACCATTACTTGAGCACCATCTGTACAAATATCAATACACTTCTCCAAACCGATTTCCTGTTTTGTCATATAATTATTAATACAGTTGAATATATCTTCTCTGGTAGTTTTTTCTTGTAGAAATTCGCACATGAGTAAATCTTCTTCAATACTTTTATCAAATATGTAACGAACAAACACCAGTAATACAGCGAGTCCTGTGACATCTGTAGATTCATCCATTTTCAATGAATATTCACTGCAAAGTCTAAGTCGATGAATTAGCTCTTTTTCTATGTCCGCAGAAAGATCTTTGATTCGGTGTGAAACAGTATCATTTGATAATTGTACTGCATCTATTTTTTTAGCAACCTGCTCGTTTAATATGCATGGTACAATGTCTTTCACACAAGGCTTAATGAGCGTCTCACCAATTGTATGAGCTTCACCAAGAAGTGCAATGCGGTAACTCACGCGAAAAGACGCCTCTGTTGCATTTTCAGTTGTAGCAATTGTAGCCATTTGAAGTTTAGATTTTTCAAGCGAGTCACGTCGTCTCTTAAAAAAATGTATATCTTTTCCTTTGTAATCAGTGTGTTTCGTTTCGAAGTGCCTACGAAGTTTAGCTGGAGCCAAAGAACTGTTTACTAGTAATTTATTACATAAAACACACATTGCATCAGGATCATGTATATTGCCAATACACATAAATCCATAATTTAAATAACTTTCATGGTACTTCCGTTTTGGTCTGTTCTTAGATGACCCTTGTTCTTTAATATTAGCTTTTGAAGAAACCACAGTTTGCAATTCCATATCTTCTCCAATCATACGAGTAGATGTGTCAGCAGAAGTATTTGCCCCTCCTTGTGTTAAAGTTCCTGTCTTTAAACAAGGATCCATGGGTATTTTTTGAATAATATTGAAATTCCAATATTTGTCAGAGCTATAATAAAAACAAATAGAATTGTGTTGTAAAGGTAACTTTAGTAGGAAAAGCAATAATATTATAAATAAGAAATGTCGAATAATATAAAAGTAAATTAATAATGCAAAATAGTAAAAAAAAGATTGCAACACACAAAAGTAAATATGAATTGTAACAATACTTGTAAGAAAAGTACTAAACCGTATCAAGTAATATAAAAGCAATTGTAATAAGAATGATTTGATAAATTGTTCAGTAACAAAAATTAAACAGTTCGAAATAAATCAGATATCATAAAAAAAAAAAATCAGCTAATGCCTTTTTATTCCCGTATACGGGGAGTAGGCGAGGCCATTTAGCCCTATCTAACTTTTGGAGACTGAGTGGGCAGTTCAATCTCCACTGGTACCAATCAGAGATAGATGGCCCAAGGCTATCACTAATTAAGCGGTACTCAGTGAAGAGAGACGGCTCAAATGTGCCGCCATCTTGTGGTCCCTAACACAATATATTTAATGTCTGAAATAATGTGGGTTCTACGGTCGATTTTCTTGAGTTTACAGGACGAAAAACCCGAGTTTCCAGGAGGAAAAACCTGCTTGCCCGTGCCAGAGATCGATTAACTCGAGAACCGGTCGAAAAAAGGCTTAGAAAAATTTCCTCTAGTCGCCGACTAGCCTCGAAACCAAGTCTTCCTTCGTGCGGCCAAGCGCCGTGGTTGGCGAACGCCATATCCACTGAGCTACAGAGTAAGATTCTTTTTTTAAAAGCCGCCTCGCCTACACCCTATATATGGGAATAAAAAGGCATTAGCTGATTTCTTTTTTTCCGAGGGACTAGTCCAACAAATTTATTCGTAAATACTTCCCAAAATCTTTTAAAGTTCATACATTAACATAAGAATTAATAATTAATTATGGCATAATCATAAAGAGTATTAGTACACTTATGTATAGGGTGTCGCATGTTGACAAATATAAATTACACTTATATTAGTTATCAATCACTGGACTAATGAAATGTTGTAGCATGTCGCAGTTTCTTCAGGCAAACATCATTAAATTAATTTGTGCTGATTTTCATTGACATATCCCATTCTGATCACCAAATATATTTATAATATTATTATAAGTACTTACGAGTTAATGCAAGCATTTTCTCCTGTGTGCTGGTAGTTTTCCCCTTTTTTTGTACATCCTGGAGATCTTCGTAGGCTTGAGGTGGATGACTCACTATCGTTCCGTCATAAACAACTTCAATAAGAGATTTCTTAATACCAAAATTAAGCAAAGTGCCTTATCTCGTATTCATATTAGATTTTAGCTCTGTATTCCTATTACTTTAAAAAAAAACCACGGCACTCCAGTTTCAGAACAAGCACTTACACACTGCAATACGAACTTGCGAAGAAAGTATTCAGTAGTAATAGATTTCAGAACCGGATACAGACTACATTGATCTTCAATTTCAGTGGAAAAATTTTCTTTATACGTCCTTGCTGATTGGTCACTAACATTTGCAACACAGATGTTATTTCGTTCAGTTTTGAGAACACGCCGCCCATTGTTGCAATCAGCTTCAGATTTTTATGATCGGTCATAAACGGCGGTATTCTCTTTCCCGATTGTTGAAAGATTTCAATGTGTGAAAATTAACGATAATTCATGAATATTTCCATGTTTAAAAATATGCTGCTTGGTCACTGACATTTGCTACACAGATGTCATTTCCTTCAGTTTTGAGAATGGAGGATATGACACCAATTGTTGTAATGGGCTTGCAGGCAATTTTTATGACCTGTCATAAACAGCGGCATTCCCTTTCCCAAATGTTGAAACGTTTCGATATGTGAAAATTAACGATACACAGATGTTATTAAGCGTTCTGGGTCTGAGCTTTTCGACATATTCACGAATATTATTCTCCTCAGAATATTTTTACTATAAAATATTTATTCATGAAAAATGCTTAGAAAACTAAAATGACAAATTAATTCCAGAACTTCTCGCGGAACCGAACAGAGTTTGAGAAACCCGGACCTAGGGTATGGTTACAAATATATGAATATATATTATATTATATTACTCAAAAATATGCCACCGTGTAGGATGTTTTGAATTGTCTTTTGATAAAGCTGCCTTTTCTCTCTCTATATATATAAAAAAAAAGCCACATAAGCGAGAGCTCTCGTTGGCAGACTGTCAAGAAGAGTCAATTCATGTTGAAGGGGAGAAAGAAATAAGGCGATAAACGAATTGGTCTACAACACGTGAAATCACGTGCTTTATAGGTAAGATTTTCCACCTGTTACACAAGCAAAATAATTACCACTTTATAAACTACAATGAGCATAAACGAGAAATTAATTTTCCGACGTGTAATAATAAACAACTCATCCCACAATACAGATTGATTACCCTATTATCGGAATGGATTCTCCTTCTGTTGACATGCGCAGAAGTGTTCGACGGGTCTCGTATCTGTGGGCGCACTATATTAAGTTTGCAACAGTGATAATACAGTCCATAGCCAAAACATATTTTTGGATACATATATCATCTTTCCTTTTTAAAAATTAAGAGTAATGTTGGAATTTTTGTACTAACTTGCGGAAATAGCTATTTTGCATAAGAAATCCATTCTTCAAACGTTATATATATTTTTGTAAACAATGGTATCTTCTTATTATTCATTTTTCACTCTTTTACCTTACTGCGTAGAGGGCTTTCGATTCATTTAACTGCAGCCATGCTCTATGCCTTCTGGTGTATGTCTGTAGAGGCATTGAATTCTCAAGGACGATTTGTCTCCTTGCGCGAGCAAAAACCTGATAAACTGGGGAGAAAAACCACGCCCAAGATCGGCTAACTTAGCTAGGTCTGAAAAAGATCCTAAGCTCCTCACATCAACGACGATGAAGCGAACCCAGGACACTCTCTTTTCCCAGGCATATGGTTGCGAAGCGCATAGCCACTCGGCTAACAGTCCGGACACAATGGTATTATTCACAAGTTAATTAATCCTCTAATGCCTTTATAACTCTAGGAAAGCAGATGAGCTCCTTATTTTTAACATTTTTTAAGAAAGGAACACCTGTCCACTTCATTGAGTGTTAAGCTTTTCAGGGAATGCTTGTATATTTGTTACAAATAGTGAGTTCTTATGGCCAATTCTTTTTCTATGGAGAGTTAAGACCCCTGTTTCTAGGGCAAAAATTCCTTCTTGCCAGTGCCAAAGATCAACGAAGATACCCAGTGAAGAATTGCCTAAAAGTTTCCATAGCAAATAAACTAGAAACTTTTTTGGGGGGGGAGGGGGGAGGTAGCACTACGGGAGAAAAACACCTCAGGGCTGCTTGAAAGCCTATATTACATCCAATCTAAGCAAATGTGAGGGTGGTTTATCTATATATCACATAACTTTACGATAGAAGGCGAGGAATTTTTAATAAGTCAGAATGTCCAATGTAGGCTTTTAAAAGCCTACATCAGATATTCTAATTTTAAATATTCAGAAAGGAGAGAAATGGGAGAGCTCATCTCATTCAATATCAGCAGAGAAGTAAGCCGGTTTAATGAATTTTAGGTAGCTCATAATATAGTACAGATTCGCCATGTAGGTCCCTAAAATTGGCAAATCAGTTTGTACAATTCGCTTTGTCTCGTTCTGAGAGGATCAGAAGTGGATGAGTTACCATTTTTGAGTAAGAACAGTGGAAATAGATTAGAGATTTTGGTATAAAAGTGGTAATAATGACAACTGAAACATTCTTGTCAACATTTAGGATGATTTTTTTCCCTAAATGATTGCTTTGCAAGTCAAGAATTTTAAACATAGTTTTCTCCGGTTTAAATTATTTCCAATGTTGTCAGATATTACTTTAATGTGTTTGGTATTAGGAGTTACGAATATTTATTAGTATGAGACCTATGCAGAGTTAATTGAACGAAACTGTGATGGAAGGAATGTCGCAAATCTATGTGTAAAAACTAAGTTGCGTAACTGTAGAGATAATTGACAAAACCATGCTTCTCCCCCCCCCCCCCACAGAGTAATATGTTCCTATCCTCGTATTACTAAATTTTACCTTTAATCAACTTTCAAATACTTTAATCACCATTCTGGAGATAACTGACAGTGTAGAAAGTAATTAAACACGTTCTTTAGAGGCAGTACCGGTTCTCTTGCACATTCTCACAGCACCCTATCTGATATGCGTTAGTCCCTTTTGCATTCATATTGATATTTTTCAATATATTATATTATATTAAGCCCCTCAAGTTCGTTAACCTCAATTCTCACACCATCAATCATATAAGTAACTGCAAAGACTAAGTGAACACTTTGCAAGAGTATATCATCCAGGTGGTTATATTGCAGGAAAGAGAGCCAAAGGCTTATATGAGAACTGAGGTAAAGGAAATGGGAAGGTATAGTATGTTACAGCTGTGGCATTGCATGTATACCAGCTCGAGTTTTACGTGAAGGGTTAGGGAACTGTCGATGCCCTTGACCATATTGTTTACTCTAAGTCTCAGTTCTGAGTTAGTCCCAAATGGGCAGAAAGTGGAAAATAGTTCCACTGCATAAAGGAGGCTCCAAGACTGATGTAGCAAATCACCGACCAATCAGTTTTGACAGAATACAGCATGGCAGACTGTTGCATTAATTGGAGAATATGGGTTTGGGTTATAGAATATTAGCATGGATAAGAGGATGGCTGACTGACAGATATCAAAGTGACCTACAGGGGTTGTGAGTCTGCAAGATTTAAGGTAACCAGTGGTGTACAAGGATCAGTGCTTTCCACTGCCATTTAATCTGTACATTAATGATATTGGGAAGGATTTGACAAGCAACAACAACAACAAAAAAAAAACCTGACTGGTCGATAGTTGAATATATCAGTCTTTACACCACTCATGCAGTGTGATTATAATACATTATTGCAGAATTTTCCTTGTTCTGAGACTCAAATTACATAGCCATTTCAGCAGAACATTCTTTTAGCATATTTGTTGATATCACATCAGTCCCTATTGCTGAATTCTTGTTTGTGCAACAGCTCTAATACATCTTCATACACCCCAGTTTCTTCAGAAAAGGTCGCGATGAACTCAATGTTGCATACACCAGGTTGATAGCTTTTAGCAAAATGGACACTCAGTAGTTGAACCTCTTCTGCATCTCACCCTCAATTCAATGCATTCAGTTGCTCTTTCATATTCATTCTTTCTTTTACTTGCAGCATATAGATAGAATTCTTGTGGGTTGCCTTTAGCTTATAGAACCAGTTTTTCATACTCAGACTGAGCTTTCCATAGGTTTGGGTTATAGAATAACCCAAACATAACACAGTTACAGTTGCAACTCTTCTGGCTTGATTCACATGCACAGTGTTCCTTCAACATCATCCGTTTCTTATAAATCTATTTAAATCTATTGCTTAATAAGATTACTCATTCATTTGACCCTATTTATTCTTCGAGCTCTTGGGACACATTCTGATATCACATCATTTAAGTATTTTTTAAATGCTTCCAATGCACTGCCGATATTCTTCCCCGCCTAGCAGCTGATACCATTCTGCTGAACTCAGTATACTGCTCACCTGGACAAAATTTCATGCTTTGCAGTTCAGCATGTAACCTTTTCTGAAAGGAACATTAATAAACTTAACCACTTCCCAGGTGAGTACATGATGAATCATCAACTGCAGGCAGAATAGTTACGTCTTTAACCAAAATACCCTCTGACACTATAATCAAATCTAATACTCTTTGACCTCGAGTTCATTGTGTCGCATGCTGCTTGAGGAAGCTGTCCTGCAAGAGTTCAATAAATTCAGTTTCATTCTTCTCGAGATTTTACTGCTACCCGAATATTTGGATAATTAAAGACTCCTATTATTACTCTTTTCACACCCATCGTCTCTATTTGATGTATTTCTTTATCACTAGCAACTGATCCACCAGTAACACCAGGTCTGAAACAACACCTCACTATGTAATTGATCTTGTTAGATTCCACCTGACTCCAGATGGCTTCAAATTCAATGCAACATGAAATACTGCTACTAGTACTACAATCATAGTTCTGGATGCAAGTCACCTGATATCATTATCCCTCCCCATCCTTCCTAAAAATGCTGTACCCTTTACGCTCGATACCAGTTCATCTCTGCTTCTGATAGCCAGGTCTCATTAATGCCTACACTCTGAGGTCCCAACATATTGACCAGTAACAAACTCTACCCCTTTCTTTTCTGATACTCCTAGCATTCGTGTATATATAAAGACATAAGCTACCTGCATGTTCGTTTGTATACTTTTTGTCTCTAGTCTAACACAGTTCTCTATTCTTCCCTGGTTGATTTATACATGTAGACAGAGCTGGCAGAAGCGGGCATGCAGGCGCCGCCGCGGCATGGTTCATAACTTCATTTTTAAGAAACAAAATTTTTATCATAAAAAACAAAAAATTCTTAGAATGATCAATATTAAAATAAGGCCGGATACACCGAATAAAAATTAAAAAAAAATTGTATATTGCCGCCTCTTTGATCAGCCGGCTGTTTACAATTTTGCAGCGAGAGCAGACGCTTGCATGCAGAATATTGTGTCTACTGCAGTCTGTCTAAAGTGAAACGGTGAACATGCGCAGAAACGAATTTTCATACAAAACATTTGTTGCTAGGTAAACTAGTCATATGGTACGCATCTCAGTAGGCTACTGAGAGTAGCGCAGCGCGGACTATTATTATTTCGTCTCTGTGTTGTGTAATAATTTCTTGTGAGTATAAAATAGAAATGGAATGAAAAATTAAAAAAAGTTATCTGGTGCACAATATTAAGAAACAAACTGGGGCTCTTAATAAATTTGTTAAAATATTCTGATGCAGATTGTAACCAACTCGACACATCAGAAATCAGAGTTGACAAACCGTGCAATTCCAGTTTGCATGAAAGTACTATTGCAACCATTGAACAAGATAACAAGACATGATTTAAGTGAAAAACAGTTAGGAGATTTAGTTGTAGTTGACCACGAAACTAACACATTGTTAGTCTCTGTAAATTTAGAAGATCCAGGTGAATGGGAAAATATTGATGAAAAATTACTTGTTTTAATTGAAATGGGGTCTGAAAAAGAAAAATATATCCCAGAGATACATATGATCGTAAATTTGGCGACACTTATTATAATAGAAAAATGGAAAACAGGCAGCTCGTGCCAAGAACATGGCTCATTTATTCCGTTGCAAACGTTTCGCATCTACTGAATCAAGTAGGTTTGTAGAAGGTAATAACGATTGCAGAAATGTAAGTACAACTTTGCATAGACATGAGACTAGTTTAACTCACATGAAAAATTTCTTAAAATGAAAGGAACTTGATAAAAATTTAAAAAACAAAACTACTATTGATTGCCAGACTCAAAGCATGTATGAAATGGAAAATAAATATTGGACAAATGTTTTAGAATGCTTGATTGAAATTATAAAATTCCTTGGCAGCCAAAATTTAGCTTTTCGCGGATCACTTGATAAATTATATGAAAGGAATAATGGCAATTTTTTTAAAATTAGTCGAACTGTTTGCGAAGTTTGATCACGTTATGGAAAATCATGTTGAAAGGACCCTACAATGAAACAATAGAGTACACTATTTGAGTAAAGACAGTCAAAATGAAATATTAGAAACTTTAAGCAATCAGGAATACAATTTTAGTATCAATTCGAAAATCTAAATATTATTCCATAATTTTAGGCTGCACACCTGATTCAAGTAAAACAGAACAAATGACCATTATTATTCCCTTTGTTTCCTGTGACAATGGAATTGTCAAGATCAGGGAAAACGTTTTAGGTTTTGCAGATATATCAGATTCCACAGGACGTGTCTATGTGCAACAATAATGGAACAACTGGAAAAATGGAACATTCCCATTGAAGACAGGCAAGGTCAAGGGTATGACTGGGGATAATAAGAAAGGGAAAAAATATGGGCTCCAAAATTTGCTTTTGATCAAAAATCCTAGAACTTTTAACGTGCCATGTGCTGCACATACTCTAAATTTAATCATTAGCGATGCAACAAAAGTGAATGCAGATACAATTAGTTTCTTTGCAATTATTCAAGAAATATACAATTTCTTTTCATTCTCTTACAAACGTTGGGCAATCCTTTTAAAGTTCGTAAAAAATTTAACGTTGAAACAGCCATCAGAAATGCGACGGGAAAGTAAAATTAATGCAACCTACCCTCTACGATATCAGTTAGGAGAAATTTACGATGCGCTTTTCGAAATTTTAATAAACTCAGCATGAAGCACAAACATTATGTGCTCAAATAAAGGACTACATATTTATTTGCTCTCTTATAACTTGGCATGATTTATCAGAATAAACCCTGTGAGTAAAATTCTTCAAGACAAATTCAGTGAGCATATTGCAAAGGTGGTGAAGGTGACCCAGAGGATTGCTTCAATACTGAGAAGGATGCTGACCTGTTATCATTCCGTTGTATAAGATCCCGATCAGACCACACTTGGATTATTGTACTCAAATTTGGTCCCCAGGATTTGAAGGGGATAAATTAATTGTGGAAAGGGTACAAAGGTAGATAACAAAGATGGTTTCAGGACTGTACAATATCAGTTATGAGGATTGGCTGAGAGAATGTGGATAAAAGGAGAGGTGATATGATTGAGACTTTTAAAATATTGATAGGCAGTTACAGGGTGGACATTGGGGAGTTCTTTCGCTTGATGGAACAGTGGGAAATTAGCGATGACAAGAGGCCATCCCTGGAAGTTACAAAAGGAAGCTGTGAGCAAGAGGGTGAGGAGTGGTTTCTTTGCGTGGAGAATGGTTGAACATCCTCCACACAAAGGTGGAATGCATTGCCTGAGAGAGTGGTGAGAGCAAGAATGGTCAATGAGTTCAAGTAGT